>NW_028281483.1:0-20000 GCF_059751285.1 Brachycentrus maculatus
TATATATATATATATATATATATATAAATATATATTTATATATATATATATATATATATATATATATATATTATATATATATATATATATATATATATATATATATATATATAAATATATATTTATATATATATATATATATATATATATATATATATATATATATATATATATATATATATATATATATATATATATATATATATATATATATAGATATATAAAATATTAGCTATAATGATCCTCTTTTATAAATTGCTCACCTCACTCATTGACTCGCTGGAACTGCTGGAATAGCTGGAACTGCTTTTGGAATTGCTTTAGAGTTCCCAAATAAAATAGAATAATATATTTTTTTATAAAATAAGATATGTGTGTGTATTATCAGTGGTTTGACGCGGATTTGTCGGAGAAAAAAGCTACTTAAAATTCCAGCTTGTCTCTATGAAATTTATGCTCGAATTTGAATACTGGAGATGTTACCCATAATCGCGTTATTTACGTACTGACGCAAAGTTATTGGGTTGGAGTGTGGAGGACATACACGGCCGGAAAAACGGACGAATTCTGCGCCATGCGATTACTTGAACCAGCAAGGATTGGATCTAGTAATTCTGTTACTGCATGTATAGCGTAGGTTTCTAGAGTTCTGCGTAGTGTTAGCTTCTTCTTCTTTAAACCATTAAAGATGGTGCAAAGGGCACTGCATCATATAAACGCAGTATTATCATGATCTTTAGCACATGAAAGTAGGGTTTTAAGTACGTAAGTAAGGTTGTAAGTATTATAATTTGACTTTGGTTTATAGCAACTAAGTATTACTAGGTAGCTCTAAGTGAGTGACTAGTTTTCAGGAGATAGAAATCTAGAATGCCTTTGTCAGACTATGCACATGATTGCGGCTATATTGTGGTCACCAATGTGTCACCAACAACCACATAATCCTAACAACTAAGTATTACTAGATAGCTCTAAGTGAATGACTAGTTTCTAGAAGTTACAAATCTAGAATGCCTTTGCCAGACTATGCACACGATTACGGCTATATTGTTGTCACCAATGTGTCACCAACAACCACATAATCCTAACAACTAAGTATTACTAGATAGCTCTAAGTGAATGACTAGTTTCTAGAAGTTACAAATCTAGAATGCCTTTGCCATATTCCTTAGGGTGAAGACTGACTGGAGCATTTCGTCGTAACGTAACACGTTACGATATATACGCGCAACAATATGGCGGCTCCACTTTCCTGCCTTCAGACTCAGCCAATTGACGTTGCGTACTGGAAAAATCCCGTCTCAGATCGCAACGTGTATGGGTACCCTATAATAATTGATTCATAGCTTCCACTAACAAACTTCAGAGCATGATAATCTAGCTGTCAATACTTTAAAATAATACTAACACGTCTTCAGCTGCGAACTCTTTCACGTTTTTTTTCTTTTTTTTATTGTAGATGAAACGTAGCGCTAATGTGCAGTGAATGTGCGAGCATCCTGAACAGCTAAAAATAAAACAGAAAAACACACGAATTTATGTCAATATTATATACAAAAGTGTTTTTACGTTATTTTAATTTAATCGTTACATTATAAGACCATTAAACTGATCCTGAATTATGATTATATATTTATTTATATTTTTTAATGTAATAATATTTTAAACTCATTCCACACGTGGGCGATCCAACGTACGCCATCTGGACAAAAGTGGAAACGCAAACAGTTTATTCATATTGACATCTCAACAAATATTGATATCTCAAAAATACGGAAATCTGGGTATTTAAGGACTTCAAAGAACTGTGACATTTTTTTTTGACATCTCAACATAGATGAAGAAAAATATAGAAGTCTGGGCATTTACGGGGCTTACGACCGTCATAGGCCAGTTTATGTAATCACTTTACACACGTGTAACATTTGCTAATTCTACCCATGTTTGACAATCACACTACTCAAAATCATGGAAGTTCTCTATACATATATATGATATATATGTCCGCCTCCGAAGTGTAATGTTCAGCATGCTCGGCTACCGTTCTGGAGGTCCCGGGTTCGATTCCCAGGGGGGTTTAATAAATATAAGTGATTTTTTCACTCTAATATTTATTCAATATTACACTGGACTGGTACCTGAAGTGGAGGGCTGATCACCTTTCCTTCATGTGTGATCGATCGAGATAACACTGCGTTTATATGAAGCAGTGCCCTATGCACCATTGGGGTGCGGTAAGGGATTTATTTATTATTATTATATATGATCCAATTTCAAAACATTATACATGAATCACTAGAATTTTACTAGAGACATCTATTGGTGAGATGAAAAAGCTTTTTTTATTGAGCAGATACTCTTTTATTTGTATAAGCTTGTGATGGTCATAAGTCGCGTAAATGCCCAGACTTCCACATTCTTCTTCATCTATGTTGAAATGACAAAAAATTATATGAAAAATAATCTGCCAGGATGCCTTGATGCCTCTGTATCAGATCTGGGCATACGGTGGGACAGCTTCTAGTCTGCTTAACAGGCGTCGCGGGTTCGATACCCAAAACTCAACAAACAAAAAAAAATCGTTTAGTTTTTTTTTTTTTTTTAATTTTTGTAGTAAGGACAAAATTAAATTAATATAAGGGTCTTTAGAAAAAGAAAAATAGTAAGAGTAACATTTATTTATAACAATAAAAAATATTTTTAACCTAACTATCCATCACGCTGCTTCCCGCAGGGGTAGACAGAGAGAATCTAACGCCACGCCACTCTGTCTTTGCAAACATTCTTCCTCTTCCACATTCATGCATCTCCTCATACATACCCGACGATTATTACGACTCCTGACCCGGCCACTTTCAAGTATTTGACATACTTGATTGTGCCAAGTTTTCCTCGGTCTTCCTCCGCTTCTTTCTCCAACTAAATTCGCCTCATAAATTTGTTTTACCGTTCTTTCCTCACTCATACGTTCCACATGTCCAAACCATCTCAGCACACGTTTCTTAATTTTATCGATAATGCTTCTTATATCAGCCTTGCATTCTTCACTTATTTCATCAATCGAGCATCTATCAAACATCGTTTTGCCACACATTCGTCTGAGGGATTTTATTTAGAACTATTCCTATAATATTTTTAACTTTATCATACATATAATAAACAATTTCTACCCTTATAAACTACCCCTTCTCCACAGCAATGTCATTCTAGCATCCAGAGCTTCAAGCTACCCTCGAGGACATACCGCCCATTTAAAAATCACTAAATTTCAAAACCAACTGTATTGCCCTTGGCATTGAAATGTTTGCGCAAAATATTCCGCCTATAATTGTCAAATCACTTTTCCATTAATGGCACTTGACCACAGAATTATTTATATGTTTATATTTTTATATTAGAATTATTTATATATGTATGTCTTACCAATGAAATAGATAAAGGAATTATTTTCGACGCGTGTAATACCAAGATGACAAATAAAACAAGGTTAAGTCATCCACACATCGCTCACTCCTTTCAAGAACGTCATAAATAAAAAAAAACTTGATTTTTCAGGAGAACGTTTTTAAAGTCTAAAAATATAATACAATCAATTAAAAATAAGTATCAAGCCACTTATTGAACTTTTTACTGTGCAACAGATCTTTTTGGGTAAAACTTGAAGGTTTTTTCTCCATTTGAAAAATATTAAATATATTTTTAAAAATAATTAAAACATACCTTTTCTTCAAAATGTAAAAATAACACTTTCTGCCCTGTAGCGGGTAAATATTAAGTTAAAAATATGCCGCTTTTGCTGGGATATAGTACATTTTCTGGGCATTCCGAAAACATGTACAACTGAAAATTGACGATTTTTGATTTATGACGTTCTTGAAAGGAGTGAGTGACATGTGAATATACATATCGTTATTTACACGAAGACAAGGTGATCACTTCTGCGCTTCAGGGTGTTAATGTTAAACGACAGTATGTTAAAATTTGGGTCAACTATATTATTTGTGTATGTATACTGTTTTATCCACCCTACACATACGAACGTACGTGATACGCGCGGTTTTTTTTCACCATTCCGCGCTAAGCCGTATGACCTACGCGCACGAGAAAAGATATCTATTCCAAAAACATTTAATGCGTACCAGATACACTGACAAATTTTTGTCAGGTTTCATACTTGACAATATTTTGTGACAACAAGCATTGAGATTTTTTTGCTTGTTTATAAGAAATATGCCTTAAAATAACCCGAAGGTAGGGTGGTTAGATAAGTATAAAAGAGTAAAAGAGTATTAAATGATATATTTTTACCAGTAACATTTAAAACCAAATTTTAACACCACAATGGCAGCGCCATCTGTTGAACACCAATACTCATGTTACTAAACATTGCTCATGTAGACAACGTGATTCTTAATAGCTGCTGTAATTATCATACTTATGTTTTAGATGAAGTCTTGTTTTTTAGATTTCCAATATTTTATAAAATATTTTATAAAGATTAAACAAATTGGGCATGTGTGCTACCGTTTTTTTTTTCATTTAACCGGACACAGCCACAGCGATACATGGCCGGTAACAGATAATGTATGTATGTATTTTTTTCTACGATTTTGAGATTTCAAAATAAAACCATTTACGGGGCTTACGAACGTCATAGGCTGATTTAATTGATCACTTTACACACGTGTAACATTCACCGATTCTTCTCATGATTGACAACCACACTACTCAAATTCTTGGAAGTTCTATATATATATATACTATTCAATTTCGAAGCATTGTGCTTGAATCACTACAGTTTCACGAGAGACATCTATTGGTGAGATGAAAGAAGCTTTTTATTGAGGAGAAACTCTTTCGTTTAAAGCCTATGACGGTCGTAAGCCCCATAAATGCCCAGACTTCTAAATTCTTCTTAATCTATTTTAAGATGGCAAAAAATAATTTAAAAATAACACCTAATTGCATATAATCCAGATTAGTGAACAAATGTGTATTTGGAGACACACAAAATGTTGTAAGAAAGCCGATTTGCCCACTTTTCCTTGTGTCCACACAATAATTATACGAGTTCTTGTGATGTGGCCGTATCCGGTTACAACACTCAAATTTCGAGTCGTATAAAGATTCGGATAATGCTTATATTATTCAAGAAGATTAAAATAGAGAAATATTCATTATATTCGTTCGGCGGGCATAGAGACGATTTGTGAATCTCACAAAGCTCATCCATACACGAGCAATGGAGACCGGCGCGGACTGCTGGTCGTGGGTCAAGCGCGCTGATGAAATGGGATCAATTTCTAATCAATATCGCTTATTTTGCTTCGATATTCGGTTTTTGAGACAATTTAATATGATTTTTTTTACATTTCAACATAAATGATGAAGAATAGGAAAATCTGGGCATTTATGGGGATTACGACCGTTAAGTGATCACTTTACACACGTGTAACATTCACCAATTCTACCCATGACTTACATCCACACTACTTAAATTCTTGGAACTTCTATAGATACATGAAAGGCGCCATAGTGTAGTTGGATAGACGCTCGACTGCGAAACTGGCGTCACGGGTTCGATTCCCGCCAAGTGCAAAATAAATTCAAGAAAGGTTTATTTTCAATTGGTCTGGGTGTTTGTGATATATTTTTCACATTTACCTTCCCTATCCTTACTTTCCTACCAGCAGACAAGCCTCTAATAGAGGCTTTACGATAGTATAATATATTCCTTTTAAAAACACATTAATTTTTTTAATTCGAAACATAGTGCTTGAATTCACTAGAATTTCACTAGAGACATCTGTGGTAAGATTGAGAGAAGCTTTTTACTAAGCAGAAACTCTTTTTTTGTATGTGAGGTCCGAAACCAGGATTTTATTCACATACTCAAGAAACGCCACATAATATCCTTGGAAATGATTTGGCAAACAATTTTTATTTCTTTTTAAGATCATATCCCTCTTACTGTTTCTAACATCACTTCTTCAAACCCTTATCCACATCCGATGGTGCATGAGGCATTGCATCGTATAAACGCAATGTTATCTTGATCGTTAACACATGAAGGAAAGGTGATCAGCCCTCCGCTTCAGGTACCAGTCCAGGGTGACATCAAATAAATATTAGTGTGAATATATTTATTTCTACTCCTTGGGAATAGAACCCGGAACCTACAGCATGATAGATAAATGCGCAAACCCGCCACACTGCGCAGGCAGAATATTATTATTTTTTTAAATATAAATATATGTATACTTTATTTTTATTTACAAAAATACATTGCAGTATACAATTTCATACTATTTATAGTATGAAAAAGTTTGAGCCTAAGCGGCTCAGTATTAAAAATAGGTATTAAAATGTAGTAGACTTGGTCGAACCCAGAAACTCTAGACACTAACCATGGGACCACAACCCGACGCATTTTTTAAAAATTTCTTCAATATGGTTACAATTTTTTTTTTTACTTTTGCAATCTTAAAATTTAAAAAAAAATTCCCTCCAATAAAGAAACCAAGCTCTTCTGCTTGGAGAGGGATTTACACTTATTATTTATTGTTTATATTTGTTGGTAATATAATGATTTTTTATTATAATGATTTTTTGTTTTTATGTATTTTTTTAAACATTTTGTCAAACTAAATTGATACTTAATAACGGTTTTAACTGCTAAGCGTTTTCATTGATAGCAACAAATTCCTATTGCAATCTGCAATTATCAATTGGTGTAATTATATATTAGAAATACACATTTTTTACAAAATCGATAATTTCCGGCTGTGGGAAGTGTTTCATTGATCGTGGAAAACTAACCGAGTTACCATGTTTATGGGAAAAATCGATGTCATTGATCTGAAACAATGGTTTTCAACTTCGAGCGTTCGTTGCAAAATAACTTCCTAGCGTTTATTAGCAAGTTCATTCACGCTGACGTTTAAACATATTATTTTTTGACATCTCAACATAGATGAAGAAGAATATGGACGTCTAGGCATTTACGAGGCTTACGACAATCATTTAATTCAAACCCTTATCCGCACCCAATGGTGCATAGGGCACTGCATCATATAAACGCAGTGTTATCTTGATCGTCAACACATGAAGAAAAGGTGATCAGCCCTCCGCTTCAGGTACCAGTCCAGTGTAATATTGAATAAATATAAGAGTGAAAAAATCACTTATATTTATTTGACCGCCCTGGAAATCGAACCCGGGAAATCGATAAAATAACAGTAAAACAAATTTATTAATTTTACTGATTAATAATTAGTATTGACTGATTTATTAGTATTAATCAGTCATGAATAAAGAAGCGGTTAGCTTCGAAACCGGTAGACATTATAATTAAGTTATAATAACATATTTGAAGTGATTTTATTTAAAACAAGGTGACATTTTAATTACAAAAAGAAAAATCACAAAGTTAGTGCTTCAAATAGAAATTATAAGTTAGTTTATCTTTATATATTTATACACATACATACAATGAATTACAAATGTATATATTTCCATATATTCTTTCACAGATTTTCATATCCTAATTAAGCACGATTCCCATAATTGCTGGTAAGAATTTTTAGAAAAAACTTTCTGTTTTGTTTATTGTGTAAACTGTTCAATTAGTCAGTGATAATACATACGCTATTATACATATCTCAAGGATACAGCGTACATACTGCAGCGGCTGCAGACACGCACTACCATTTGAATAAAGAAAATTACAATCATTATTTGATTAGTAATTCCAGCATGATACTCACCTAAAATAATGCAATAAAAACTACCTTAGGTCTACATCCTAAGGTTTCAAAAGCTGCTATATCCATGTTGTTTTAATTTTATTATTGTTTTTTAAAAGAGAAATATTTGTGTTTTGTATTATTTCAAAAAAAAACTTCAATTTTATACTATTTCTGTGAGCCTAAGCAGCTCATTATTAGAAATATGTAGGTATTAAATTGTACATCCTTAGGATTCAAAAGCTGCTTTATCCATGTTGTTTTTATTTTATTATTGTTTTTTTTAGAGAAATATTTGTGTTTTTTATTATTTTCAAAAATACTTCAATTTCATACTATTTCTGTGAGCCTAAGCGGCTCATTATTAGAAATAGGTATCAAATTGTGGAAGAGTGGGTTCGAACTGAGAAACTCTGACTAAAGTGTCCGCGACACAAAAAATCACGAGTTCTGAATGAAACCTGAATAGTCTGGAGCGTTGTGGTTTTATCAGCTCTGAATGGTGAATGTTACACATGTATAAAGTGATCACCAAAACCAGTCAATAACTGTGCCCAGCAAATAAACAGATTTTAGAAAAAAATCTGAAATAATTATAATAAATATGCACCGTTTTAAAAAACACTGTTATACAGGGTGGCGCAAAATTAATCACTCTATTGAAAAACGTTATAATTTCAGTAAACGGTCTTGTACGTTAATCATATTTGACATTTCGCTCACTCCTTTCAACAACGTCATACATCAAAAATCGTCAATTTTCAGCTGTGCATGTTTTCGGAATGCCCAGAAATGGTCTTTATCCTAGCAAAACGGCATATTTTTAACTTAATTTTTACCAACTACAGTAATAGGAATAATAACAACTACAGGGCAGAAAGCGTTGTTTTTGCATTTTGAAGAAAAGGTATTGTTTAATTATTTTTTTAAATAAACTAAATATTTTTCAGATGGAGAAAAAACCTTCAGGTTTTACCTAAAAATATCTGTTGCATAGTAAACAGTTCAATAAGTGGCTTAGTATTTATTTTTAATACATTTTATTGTATTTTTGAACTTTAAAAACGATCTCCTGAAAAAGTTTTTTTTTTTATATATGACGTTGTTGAAAGGAGTGAGCGATTTGTGAACTTGACAGCTGCAGTATACAAACAGATTCAGGGTGGCACAAAATGAATCATCAAATTTTTTTTGAATAACTTTTATACTAATAATTGTTTTGAGTGATGGAAACCTATATTTAAACTTAATTTATTTTAAGTGAAAAATATGATATCCGTCTAGTGACTGCCGCCAGTGTTGATACTCATTTGTACCCGTTTTATAAATTTGTTTGTATACTGCAGCTGTTCAGTTCACAAAATTCAAATATGATTGACGTACAACGCCATTTGTAAAAATTATAACATCATCCGATAGAGTAATATCTAATAATTCTTTACATCTCACCAATAGATGTCTCTAGTGAAGTTCTAGTGATTCAAGAACAAGGTTTCTAAATTGTTTCATAATAATAATAATAATAATTTTGGATGATTTATATAGCGCCATTTTCGTAAAAAACTACCTCAATATATACAGAACTTCGAAGAATTTGAGTAGTGTGGTTGTCAATAATGGGTAGAATTGGTGAATGTTACACGTGTGTAAAGTGATCACTAAAACCAGCCTATGACGGTCGTCGGCCCCGTAAATGCCCAGACTTCCATATTCTTCTTCATTTTTGATGAGATGTCAAAAAATAATATGAAAATAACTCCTGTAATTGGAAATAATCCAGATATTGTGAACAAGTATTTGGACACACTCAAAATGTTGTAAAAAAATTGTCTGGTCAAATTATAAGCTTAAATAATAAAAATGAAAATGGTATTTTCTGGTTTTTCTCATGTGTATGATTATAATCCAGGATTCGGACCTCACATACTAATATAAGAGTTTCTGCTTAGTAAAAAGCTTCTTTACATCTCACCAATAGATGTCTCCAGTGAAGCTCTAGTGATTCAAGAACAAGGTTTCTAAATTGGTTCATAATACAGAACTTCCAAGAATTTGAGTAGTGTGGTTGTCAATAATGGGTAGAATTGGTGAATGTTACACGTGTGTAAAGTGATCACTAAAACCAGCCTATGACGGTCGTCGGCCCCGTAAATGCCCAGACTTCCATATTCTTCTTCATCTTTGATGAGATGTCAAAAAATAATCCGATAGAGTGATTAATTTTGCGCCACCCTATACTAATCATAAATTATATGAAGGCTAGATAATTGGTTGCACTGCTAACGTTATATTTAAATTTAAAAATATTTTAAGATTTTAACGGGAAACACTTGTTATGCAAAATTAAAATCAATCATAAATTTACGTAAATGCTTAGATAATATTTTTTACTGAAATTTGTATTTAAATGCCAAATTTTTAACATTTTCGTCCGTATGGAAAATTGTATGATATAATAGATTTTTTTAGAAGGGAATGTAAGGCTGAAACTAGGTGATTTTGAAGAGATTAATAAAAGTTCTTCAAGGTGGTATGGAAATATGGATAACGAGAGAATGACTAAGAAATTTTGTTCATTCCTTTCAACAACGTCATATATCAAAAATCGTAAAATTTCAGTTGTGCACGTTTTCGGAATGCTCAGAAAATTTACTTTATCCCAGCAAAAGTGGCATATTTTAATCTTGATATTTACCCGCTACAGGGCAGAAAGTGTTGTTTTTGCATTTTGAAGAAAAGGTGTTGTGTAATTATTTTTTTAAATATACTTAATATTTTTCAAAAGGAGAAAAAACATTCATGGTAGTTAGCTTAGCGTGCTAACCACTGCACTTACACTTACATGACTAAATGAGTGTATATCAGGACAGACGAGTTCGGCGTTCCATCCTCTCTGCCTACCTCTGTAGGGAAACTGAGTGATGGTTGTAATAGTAGTAGTATTAATATACATAAAGGTAGGTACAAAGCTATCTCTCAGCTCAACAAGTAACTATTTCCTTTAAATATTCCGCTGTAATGATCAGCACGCTCGGCTACCGTTCTGGAGGTCCCGGGTTCGATTCCCAAGGGGGGTAAAATAAATATAAGTGATTTTTTTCACTGTCATATTTATTCAATATTACCCTGGACTGGTACCTGAAGCGGAGGGCTGATCACCTTTCCTTCATGTGTAAACGATCAAGATAACACTGTGTTTGACGCAGTGCCCTATGCACCATTGGGGTGCGGATAAGAGTTTTATTATTATTATTATTATAAATATTAGGAGCAGGTGTAAATTAAGTGTATACAATTGTCCGCCTCTATGGCGTAATGGTCAGCGTGTTCAGCTACCGTGCTGGAGGTCCCGGGTTCGATCCCCAGGAGGGGTGAATATAAATATTAGTGATTTTACACTGTAATATTTATTTAATATTACTCTGGCTGGTTCCTGAAGCGCAAGATTGATCACCTTGCCTTCATGTAAGTAATGATCAAGATTACACTGCGTCAATTCGATGCAGTGCCTTATGCACCATTGGGTGCAGATAAAGGTAATAAGTAAGTATAAGTAATACAATTTATTGTTTTCCATATTTACCGAGGCATAATAGCTCTCCCGCTGAGTGAAACGGGAAAACGTCGCATTGATATTTAAACGCCTTCAAATTGAATATAATTAATTATTAAGTTGTATTTCAAACCCTCGTAAAGTAGAGTTACATAATTTTGTGATATATTATGGAATTTTTCTGCGGGTTTCACCAAAAAAATGGTGATTTTAAGTGCTACATGATAACAATTAAGGAACCCGAGTAGATACTATTATTAAGTTAAAGTTAAGCTTTATACTTGTATATCTTCATTCATTCAAACCCTTATACACACCCCAATGGTGCATAGGGCACTACGTCATATAAACGCAGTGCTATCTTCATCGTTAACACGTGAAGGAAAGGCGATCAGCCCTCCGCTTCAGGTACCAACCAGTCCAGGGTAATATTGAATAAAAATGAAAGTGAAAAAAAATATTATAATAATAAAACCCTTATCCGCACCCCAATGGTGCATAGGGCACTGCGTCATATAAACGCAGTGTTATCTTGATCGTTTACATATGAAGCAAAGGTGATCAGCCCTCCGCTTCAGGTACCAGTCCAGGGTAATATTTAATAAATATTACAGTGAAAAAGAATACTTATAGTCGGACGTGCTGCGCATTACACTACGGAGGCGGACTTGTATATTTAAAGCACAATAATCTCAATTGATACACTTTACAAAATCCAAAACACAAAAACGACCCCATGGTAGACGACTCCCAGGCAGACCACCAAAGAGATGTGTCGATAGCTGATTTGGACTAAGTTAATCGTTCTTATTCAAAGTCTATATGGTGACAAGCTTGTATCACGTCAAGTTTTAATGTTACAGTCATATTATTGTTCGTATGGACATATAAATATAAATTATTATCATTTTTTACTTAATTTACAATTAATTAAGGGGATTAGCTATGAATGTCCGTATTTTTTCGATTTGAAATCCATAATTTTTTTTGTGTAGTGACTACCCAACACCGGGACGCGCGTTTTATTTTAACATTGGGAGGGAAAGGTTGAAAAATCATACTAATTCACTAAAACTGTTAATTTATTTATATTATTATGAACACAACATTAGTATCGACATTTCTCATGAACTTTTTGTTAATGCCCTAACAAGGTGTTAAATTTAAACGTCCGATTTTTTATGGATTTTTTACGACAGATAAAACGAACAATATCGGGAGGGGGAAAAGCAATAAAATTCATATAAAACGCAAATTTTTATTAAATCGATATAAAAACTTGTGAATAGTTGACTATATCCCGGCACATAAACTTATGTTTACGGCAGGTAGGTACGGAATTTAAGCATTATCGTTCGGTTTGAAAAGGCACGTACTTAGTGACTTTTTGGCGAAACCTGTCCGACCGTTCTAGCGTGATTCGGTAGATATTGTTAGAGGTTAATTTAATAAAATTTAATTGTCCGTGGATAATCAAACTAGAATATAAATAATGTATTTTTCGATACCGTGGAATGATCAAAACAGAAATGATCGAAGGTAGTTTGGTACATTGTTGGAATGGTCGGTTTTTCAATTCGCATCTAACTCCGACACTTTTAATGCCTATTTTTTACAAAATTATTAAAAGTTTTAATATTTTACAAAATAGCAGCTCAATTTTCTTTAAATTATCTTTTGACTTTTTTTTAAGCACCGTTTTCGTATTGAAATAATAAGTTTTTCTTCGAAATGAATATATGGTTTTGAAAATAAAAGAGTTATTGAAAGGCAAGGTGTACGGTTTAGTCCACCTAAAGCAGTCACGGCTACAATGCTGTAGGTCCCGAATTCAATTCCCGAGAGGGTCAAAATAAATATTAGTGATTTTCAGTCTAATATTTATTAAATATGACCCCTGGACTAGTACCTGAAGCAGAAGGCTGATCGCCTTTCCTTCTTGTATTTAACGATCGAGATAACACTGCTTTTATACGATGCAGTGCCCTATGCACCATTGGGTGCGGATAAGGGTTAGAAGAAGAAGATTTAAAGTTTTAAAAAAAACATTAAAAAAAAATTACAATACAAGTTTTATTAATGCGAGTTTGGCCTTAATTGTATTTGTGGTATATATTTTTTTCAATAAAATATTTAGTTTAAGACTGAACGCAGTCGGCATGCGATATTTCAATCGAATGTGCGACAAAACCATGTACCATGTACGATAGATGTTCGTATGCTATAGTAAGAAAGATTGCAAGGCTGAGATAAGCATTATAGATGAAATTAGGAAACGTATGTCGAGATGGTTCGGACATGTGGAACGAATGAGCGAATAATTAATAGTAAAACAATTTTATGACTCGAATATAGTTGGGAATAGGAGTAGAAGAAGACGGAAGAAATCGGCATTATCAAGTATTCCAAATACAGAAAAGCGAGGAGATGCATGCATGTAGAAGAGGCGAAGCATGTTTTCAAAGTAGATTGGTGTGACGTTTTTTTTCTATCTCACTTTTTATGGATATACACATATTTTATTATTATTCATTAAATATGGGAGTCGAACACTGCAATACATCGTCCCGAACATTTTTTATTTGTTGCCGACGTATGTTAGAGGTCATAACAAAATATGGAAAAAAAGCAAAATAAAGAAATGGATAAATGATCAAGAATTATTTTTATGAAAATTGTAAAATGTTTATACTTTTTCTTAATTTTTCTCTCTTTTGTTGTGTGTATATTAGGTTAAAATGTTTAAAAACAATAAAAAATGTATTAAAAAAGAATTCCACCGAAACGCAAGGTGGCTTGGTGGGTGTTTGCAAAATATTTTTTTTTAATATTAAATTTGTCCGCCTCTGTGGTGTAATGGTCAGCGTGTTTAGCTACCGTGCTGGAGGTCCCGGGTTCGATTCCCAGGGGGGGTGAAAATAAATATTAGTGATTTTACACTGTAATATTTATTTAATATTGATCACCTTGCCTTCATGTAAGTAATGATCAAAATAACACTGCGTCAATTCGATGCAGTGCCCTATGCACCATTGGGTACGGATATGGGTTATAAGTAAGTAAACATTAAAATTGTGATTTAAATAAATGTAGACAATTAAAGAAAAATATTTTAAAAAATTCAAAATATTTCTTAAATTTATTGCAGTGCCCCGTGCACCATAAGATGTAAATAAGGGTGAGTTGCTATATTTTAGTATAACCTACATATAAAGTTGGTCGAGATCTCAATAAAATGTTTCACAACATTTTGAGTGTGTCCAAATACTTGTTCACAAAATCTGGATTATCTCCAATTACAGGACTTTAATCTCATGTGTGTGATTATAATCCAGGATTCAGACCTCACATACTAATAAAAGAGTTTCTGCTCAATAAAAAGCTTATTTTCATCTCACCATTAGATGTCTCTAGTGAAGTTCTAGTGATGCTAGAACAATGTTTCAAAACTGAACTTCCAAGAATTTGAGTAGTGTGGTAGTCAATAATGGGTAGAATTACTGAATGTTACACGTGTGTAAAGTGATAATTTAAACCAGCCTATAACGGTCGTTAGCCCCGTAAATGCCCAGACATCCATATTCTTCTTCATCTTTGATGAGATGTCAAAAAATAATGTGAAAATTTTTCACTTTCAAACGGTGATGTTTATTAATTAGAGAGAGATTTAAAAATTAAAATAATTTTTTTAATTTTCTCTACATTAATCTGAGTTTTAACAGAGTTCAATAAATTAAGTATTCATTTTCATTTCATCACTGTTTCGAGTCTTGTGCCTCAAATTTCACTAAAACTATATTTTCTCCATATTCCATGTAAAATATTGTCAACTAAACCGCTTTTAAGTTGGGCGATTTTAAGATATTGAAGAAATCATTATGAGAATAATCCATAAAATTGTCCATTTTTTGGTGTCATCAATGCAAAATGGCGGTCGAGAATAGATAATTTTCCAATTTAAATAATCGTTACGACGTGTCCAAAATATCACAAAAGGGAAACTGAGTGACGGAATCGCGACTTTTTCATATACAATTTTTTATTTTAAAAATATGTAGTAAATTAAAAGCATATCTTCAGTCAAAACTAAAAAAATGATAATTTTTTTACGATGTAATATTTAAATCAATTGAGTACTATATTTTTTGTTATTTTATTATCTTAATACATGTTTGTTCGAGTACATTATAACTGTTACATCTCCAAACCAATTATCTCTGACTTTGTGTGTGATTATATATTAATAATAAAAACCCTTATCCGCACCCCAACGGTGCATAGGGCACTGCTTCATATGAACACAGTGTTATCTTGATCGTTTACACACGAAGGAAAGGTGATCAGCCCTCCGCTTCAGGTACCAGTCCAGGGTAATATTGAATAAATATTACAGTGGAAAAATTACTTGTATTTATTTGACCCCCCTGGGAATCGAACCCGGGACCTCCAGAACGGTAGCCGAGCGTGTTGACCATTACACTGCAGAGGCGGACATATATATTATATAAATATAAATATATACATATAAGCATATATACATATATATATATATATATATATATATATATATATATATATATATATATATATACATATATACATATATACATATATAAATATATATATATATATATATATATATATATATATATATATATATATATATATATATATATATATATATATATATATATATATATATATATATATATATATATATATATATATATATATATATATATATATATATATATATATATATATATATATATATATATATATATATATATATATATATATATATATATATATATATATATATATATATATATATATATATATATATATATATATATATATATATATATATATATATATATATATATATATATATAATATATATATATATATATATATATATATATATATATATATATATATATATATATATATATATATATATATATATATATATATATATATATATATATATATATATATATATATATATATATATATATATATATATATATATATATATATATATATATATATATATATATATATATATATATATATATATATATATATATATATATATATATATATATATATATATATATATATATATATATATATATATATATATATATATATATATATATATATATATATATATATATATATATATATATATATATATATATATATATATATATATATATATATATATATATATATATATATATATATATATATATATGCCAAGCAAAAGTGACTTAAATGGCCCTCCTGAACATTTTACGTTTTGTTATTTGGTCACTTTCTCCTGTACGACTGCGATATTTACAATTATTCTCAAGTGATGTCAGAGGGACCTGACATGACACGCACAGGAGAAGAAGTACTTTTGATAATAATACTTTCAATTAAATATTTGAAGTTTAAATTAGAAAAGTAAAATTAGTCTGAAAACGTCCATTGTCAAGGTTTTCCGTAAAATGGCGGGAGAGTAATAAAATCAGATAAAGATGCAAAGTAAATGGTCCGTGGGCGCGAACTGTACGTGGTCGGATAGTATCGAGCCGATAAATACTGCTTTGGGCCATCTAGACGAATTGTAAAAACAGTGGGTGACAGTAACGAGCAATGTTCTAGCCACTAAATCCTTTTTACAGTCAATTTGTCGGTACTTACTAAGTCAGTTGACGCACGTCGAAAGTCCGAATCCAATGCGCACAAGTACCTTGATCCAATTTAATTTAAGAATTAAAAGCACTATTTGGTATGAACCAGCAATGCGGAAATCTGTTTTTTTTTTAAATATATTTGTCTGTACTTTATTATATTGGAAGAAAGGATTGCACATTGACACGTTATTCCTTAGAGTCTAGTTCACACATCGCTCACTCCTTTCAAGAACGTCATAAATCAAAAAACTCGATTTTTCAGGAGAACGTTTTTAATGTTTTAAAATAAAACACAGTGTATTAAAAATAGATATCAAGTCTATTGTTGAACGTTTTACTGTGCAACAGATCTTTTTAGGTAAAACCTGAAGGTTTTTTCTCTATTTGAAAAATATTTAATATATTTAAAAAAATAATTAAACAATACATTTTCTTCAAAATACTAAAACAACATTTTCTGCCCTGTAGCGGGTAAATATTAAGTTTAAAATGTGCCGCTTTTGCTGGGATATAGTACATTTTCTGGGCATTCCGAAAACATGCACAACTGAAAATTTACGATTTTTGATTTATGACGTTCTTGAAAGGAGTCAGCGACATGTCGAAAGTCCTATATCCAATGATGAGCGTTACGTTATTTTCTCATTATAACAGCAAATGAGCACAAATACCTTGATCAAATTTAATTGAAGAATGAAATGCACTTTTTAATATGAACCAGCAATGTGTCAATCTGTTTTACAGTCTCTTTGTATGTACCTTATCATATTGGAAGAAAGGATTATCTATTTGCACGTTATTTCTTATAGTCTAGTTGACGCCCGTCGAAAGTCCGATATCCAATGATGAGCTTACATTTATTTTCTTATTATTTTTTTGACATCTCATCAAAGATGAAGAAGAACTTGGAAGTCTGGGCATTTACGGGGCTGACGACCGTCATAGGCTGGTTTAAGTGATCACTTTACACACGTGTAACATTCACCAATTCTACCCATTATTGACAACCACACAACTCAAATTCTTGTAAGTTCTATATAAATGAACCAATTTTGAAACCTTGTTCTTGAATCACTAGAACTTCACTAGAGACATCTATTGGTGAGATGTAAAGAAGACTTTTACTAAGCAGAAACTCTTATATTAGCATGTTTATTTTCTCATTACAGCAGCAAATGCGCACAAGTACCTTGATCCAATTTAATTGAATAATAAAAAACACTATTTCTTATGAACCAGCTAACTAACTCTAACTCTGTTTTACACAGTCTTTTTGTATGTACTTTATCATATTGGAAGAAAGGATTATCTATTGACACGTTATTTCTTATAGTCTAGTTGACGCCCGTCGAAAGTACAATATCCAATGATGAGTTTTCCGTTTTTTACACATCACATCAGTAAATTTACACATTTTTTGAGAACTTGAGAACCTTAACTTACGTCACTTGTATCCTATCAAATAAATTGAAAAAAAAACTAACCATCGCTTTGCTTCCTCGCACGGAGAGGCAGAGAAAATAACAAACAGACGCTGTTATTTATTATTGCATTTGCAATGTTTTAGATTTTGTTTTGTCATAGTATTTAATTTTTCAATTGCCTCACAAGCACGGTAATATTTATTATTAAAAATGTGTGCTTTCTATTTTCATTATTTTACATTTAAGCTGACTGACTCACAGCAAAACGAGTTAGGGTACAGCTAGGATTGAAAATAATCACCGTTTAAATATGTTTAATCATATATTATTAGATTAAAACCAATATTTTTAGCTTTTCCACTTTTTTTTAATTTGACCAGCGACCGGGTTTCGTCGTTACCGACATCATACGAAACATCATCATCACGAAACCCGGTCGCTGGTCAAATTAAAATAAAGTGGAAAAGCTAAAAATATTGGTTTTAATCTAATAATATATTAAAAATGCAATTCCATCACGAAGTGTCAGTGGATAATATAAATCTTTATGTTTAATAGTCTCACAATGAAAAATTTAAAAAAATTATATTAAATTTATTATATTTTAGAATAACAATATTTTATCATATAAAAAAAAACACACCCTCTATTAGACTTGTAGATTTAAATAAAATGTAATAGGAAAATAGATAACAAAAACCTTTTAATATTGGATTCCACAATAAATTACATATTCCATCAAGTATCCATATCCTACAGAATTCATGCAGAGGCGGATTTAAACGCATATTATGTAAATATACTAAATGTCTTTATAAGTGTCCAGTTGATGATAATTTCGGGTGAGACTAAACGGAAAACCGGTTAGGAACGATGTTTTTATCTGTCACTGACCACACTGGGATCCTTGGATCTCAAATCAGCAATGAAGGAACTTGCGAAGGAGAGATCCGACGTCGTATTGCCATCGCCAAAAGTGCCGTGTCTAAGCTAGACAAAATCTAGAAAGACCGCGGTGTGAGTAACAACACCAAGATAAAGCTTGTCAGGAGCTTGGTCCACTCCATTTTTTTATATGCTGCTGAAACATGGACCATAAAAGCAGCAGAAAAGAAGAAATTTGACGCTTTCAAAATGTGGTTTTGTAGGCGCATGCTCCGAATTCTATGGACAGCTATATGCACCTACGAGTCCATTCGCCAGGAACAACACTTGGATGGCTTGACTCTGGCCAGATTCTCCAGTTCTTTAGACACTTAGTGCATTTAATCTTCACATTCAACTATTGTTTCCTCCTATAATTATTCCTGCACATTATGTTATTACTAGTACTTAAGTACCTACAATTATTTATCTATATAAGGACCCTCAGCCCATTTAATCTTCACAGTAATTAGAAAATGCCAAATGCAAAAAACTGTCTCAAATTTTATTTTTATGTGTTTTTATTTATAAAATATAATTTAGTAGACTTCGAAAATCAGTCTTTTATTTTAGCATTTAATATTTAAATTAAAATGGGGATCTACAAATTAAACATCGAATCTATAAATAGGATTTTATTCTTTGATAAAACATCTTTTAAAAG
>NW_028281483.1:25000-30000 GCF_059751285.1 Brachycentrus maculatus
ATATATATATATACATATATATATATATATATATATATATATATATATATATATATATATATATATATATATATATATATATATATATGTATGTATGTTTATATATATATATAAACATAGATATATACATATAAATAAAATAAAAAACAAGTTAAATGCAAGAAATGAATAATTTTTGCAAATTTCAGTTCAACAGGCGCCGTGGCGTAGTTGGGTAGACGGTCGACTGCAAAACTGGCGTCGCGGGTTCGATTCCCGCCAATTGCAAAATGAATTCAAGAAAGATTTATTTTCAATTGGTCTGGGTGTTTGTGTTGTATATTTCACAATTACCTTCCCCATCCTTACTATCCTACCTGCAGACAAGCGTCTAAAATAGACGCTTTGCGGGCTATTCTATTAAAAAATATATTTAAAAAAAAAAACAAATAATTAACAGGGAAAATTCATAACAGTTTCTTCTTTCTTGAACAACAATCTAATGTACAAATCTCTTAGGTGTATACAGATGATATTTCTGAGACGTTTTATTTTATTCAACTCGAATAATAATTATTCTATCGCAGCTGTGATGTGACACTGATAGGAATTAAATTGTAATTTACCGGCCATAAAGTGACTTGGAAGTTGACAGGAGGAAGGCAAGTTCGCTGAGTTATTTTCCTCCATTTTGTTTTGGCATAACCTCTCACCCGGACCATGATACAAAATAAGAATTTAGCGAGATATATTTGCTGATTTCGGTATTACACCGATTGTAATTAAGGCGTTTTTTTTTTTAATTAGACACGTGAATATTCATATGCAAAAAACAGGTTATTTAACTTATTAATTGTGGTAATTTTTAACTCGTTTTTTATTGAATAAACCATTTATTTTGAAAAATAACACAAATAAATAAATACACAAATAATATTACCCTGGACGGTACCTGAAGCGAAGGTCTGATCATCTTTCCTTCGTGTGATAACGATCAAAATAAGACTGCATTTATATGACGCCCTATACACCGTTGGGTGCAGCTGAGGGGTTGATGATAAATATTTAAATAAAATATTTAATAATGGGTACAATTGGTGAATGTTACACGTGTGTAAAGTAATCACTTAAACCAGCCTATGACTGTCGTCATCTTTGATGAGATGTCAAATATGAAAAATAACTCCTATAATTGGAGGTAATACACATTTGTAAACAAGTATTTGGACACACTCAAAATATTGTTAATAAATTATCTTGTCAAATTATGACCTTAAATAATAAAAATGAAAAAGATATTTTCTGGCTTTTCTCATGTATGCGATTATAATCCAGGATTCAAACCTCATATACGAATATAAGAGTTTCTGCTCTATTTAGTTTTTACCTAGAATTTTCACTCATGAATTACATCAAATTAAAGTAACTTTAAACATAAAAAGTAAATCCATTCACCAGTAGACATAGACTATGAAACATAAAAAGTTGAAGCCTGAGTAGGGTCGTGATAAGCAGTGTTGCATAAGCCGTAGCTAGATTTCAGAGTCACTTGGACGTTAAGTAATTAAAAACAAACAAAAAAGCTTCTTCGTCTCACCCACATATCGCTCACTCCTTTCAAGAACGTCATAAATCAAAAAACTTGATTTTTCAGGAGAACGTTTTTAATGTTTAAAAATATAACACAATGTATGAAAAATAAACATCAAGCCACTTATTAAACTTTTTCCTGTGCAACAGATCTTTTTAGGTAAAACCTGAATGTTTTTTCTCCATTTGAAAAATATTCAATATATTCAACAAAATAATTAAACAATACCTTTTCTTCAAAATGCAAAAAAACATTTTCTGCCCTGTAGCTGGTAAATATTAAATTAAAAATATGCCGCTTTTGCTGGGATAAAGTAAATTTTCTGAGCATTTCGAAAACATGCACAACTGAAAATTGACGATTTTTGATTTATGACGTTCTTGAAAGGAGTGAGCGATATGTCACTAGTGAAAATTCTAGTGATTCTTAACAAAGTTTCAATATCGGATCATAAACATATATGGAACTTGCAAGAATTTGAGTAATGTGGTAGTCAATCATGGGTAAAAATGGTTAATTTTACACTTATGTAAAGTGATCACTTAGATCAGCCTATGACGGTGGTTACCCCTGAAATACACAGACTTCTATATTCTTTTCATATTTGTCACAATTGAGACGATTCAAAAACCAAAATCATGGTGTGGTGAATCACACATAAAACATTCAAATACATTATTATTTTAATGATAGAGTCGATTAACGATTTCTGCATTAAAAAAGGCAGATTTATCATTCAGACATCGTATCCGCATATCTGGCTGCTGTTTCGTTGTTTTATTGGCATTTCTCGCTAATTTATTACAAAAGTAGTCATAAAACAATTGGCCGAAGAGATGTTGTCACTAATAAATAAGGTTTCGCATTCCGCCGGTGTTAGAGTCCCGATACAAAACAGGCGATAATATACTTTATGGCACATGAAATCACGATGAATACGGAATCAAAATTCCATGCATATTCAATTGGTCTAGGAGCTAGTGTATACCCAAGATTCATGAAAGGTGTGTTGAGATGGTTTGGAAATGTGGAACGAACGGATGAGGAAAGAACTGTTAAGCAAATTTATGAGAATTGGACCAGAAGAACACCTGGCATGATCAAGTATATTAAATACTTAAAGCGGTCGGGAGTCATGTATGAGGAGATATATAAATATTGTTTGATAAATATTGTTTGCAAAGACAGATCGGTGAATCGTTATTTTCTCTCTGCCTGCCCCTGCGGTGAAAAAGTTTTCAAATACATGGGGTCAGCTCTCCTTGTCCTCAGATTGTAGGTCCTTTTATCTTGGACAAAGTCACCTAGTTCATTCCTTCGAATCATGTTATCTTTCTGCAGCATCCATGAATTCTTTGGTCTTCCCCTAGATGCATTTCGAGAAAGATCCACGGCGATTGCCTAGTTCACAATACATAATTGTGTGTGTGTGTGTGCGTGTATATATATATATATATATATATATATATATATATATATATATATATATATATATATATATATATATATATATATACATAAAACCCTTATCCGCACCCCAATGATGCATAGGGCACTGCGTCATATAAACGCAGTGTTATCTTGATTGTTTACACATGAAGAAAAGGTGATCAGCCCTCCGCTTAAGGTACCAGTCCAGGGTAATATTATTGAATAAATATTACAGTGAAAAAATCACTTATTTTACCCCCCTTGGGAATCGAACCCGGGACCTCCAGAACGGTAGCCGAGCGTGGTGACCATTACACTACGGAGGCGGATATATATATATATATATATATATATATATATATATATATATATATATATATATATATATATATATATATTATATATATATATATATATGACATTTTAAACTACTAAGCATATTTTGCCAGTCTATGGAACGTCGAAAACTTTATAATATGCATCATTAAGTCAAAATTACATATTTTCAACTTAAATTTTTTTAGCAGTAGACCCACGATATCCTTATATTTACCATATTATTACATTCTCTCATTAGCACATTTCTTTATCTGCCAATGTTGATAAAAAAACAAATTATGACGTCGTTAAAATTATTGAATAGGTTATATTTATATCAAATAATTCCTGTTTTGAAAGATTGGCCTGCACAATTAAGCAATTAAAAAAATGTCGTAAATTTATTTCAACGCCAAGTCATTTTTTTCGTTATACAAAGTTTGAAATGTATTTACAGGTCCTATTTTTTTTAAATTAGTATGGACGATGAGTGGAATTTTAATTTTTGAAGGTCGCCTGCAATATTTATGAGTTGATTTATTAAAAAATACGTGTTGTTATGTCATTTGTGTTAATAATATATTACAGTAAAACCTCGATATAACGGACTGTTGGGGATCATAATAAGTCCGTTATATAAAATTGTCCGCCTGCATAGTGTAATGGTCAGCACGCTCGGCTACCGTTCTGGAGGTCTCAGGTTCGATTCCCAGGGGGGATCAAATAAATATAAGTGATTTTTTTCATTTCATTTTTTATTCAATATTACCTTGGACTGGTACCTGAAGCGGAGGGCTGATCACCTTTCCTTCAAGAGTTCAACGATCAAGATAACACTGCTTTTATATGATGCAGTGCCTTATGCACCATTTGGGTGTTGAATCAAATAAAATGTGAGTCATGTATTTAGATATAAATAAAAATATATATACGTAAATAAATACACAAAAAAAATTGTGTACAATATTTTGAGTGTGTCCAAATATTTGTTCACAAATCTGGCTTATCTCCAATTAGGAGTTATTTTTCATATTATTTTATTCATTTTCATATCTCAACATAGATGAAGAAGAATATGGAAGTCTGTGGACACTCGACACACGTGTAACATTTACCAACTTTACCCATGATTGACAACCACACTCACACTGCCAAAATGCCCAGACTGCCATATTCTTCTTCATCTATGTTGAGATGTCAAAAAATAATATGAAAAATAACTCTTAATATTCGAGATAATTCAGATAAATATTTGGACACACTCAAAATGTCGTAAATACATGTTTGTAAAACCACATATAAAGATGTGTATGAATATGGAAGAGGCGAAGATTGTTTGTGAAGAATGATGTAGCTTTCTGTTCTCTCTGCCTACCCCTGCGAGAAGCGGCGAGATGGTTAATTAGTTATGTATTGGACCGACCGCTTAGTCAAGCTGGAATGATAATTAAAATAATTATTTTAAAAATAATTTTTACATCGTACAGTTAGCTGTGTGCTTAGCAAAAACAAATACACGCACGTATTTTTTCCCTAAAATCGTGAATAGAGTGCTGACTAATTTCACACGGTAATTATTTAAGTATTGCTTGAAATGTGTCTGATTTTTCTTAATTTTAATTAATTTCTCGAGAAAATACAAGGAATTTTTTCCTATATTTTTTTTTAAAACAACTCATTG
>NW_028281483.1:32500-62500 GCF_059751285.1 Brachycentrus maculatus
ACATGCAAAGTACCTAATCGTGTTAACAGCTAACATATTTGCATACAATGATGTAACACGTCCTCCGACATAAGGGATTCTTTATGGATTCAGATAAGACCGTTTTTTATTGATACGCGGAAAATCAATTAATTAAAATGTCATTTGGTTTTGGGTGAATCGATAAAGAACTGGATTGCCTTGTTGTTTACTGGTCACCTGGCCAACATATTGGCTTATCGTTCTAGCAGCTAGCACCGGTCATCGATTATTCTTAATTACTGATGCTTTAAATACAGATAAAGCCATTATTTTCACTTTTATTCACAGAGTTGTTTTTTTCTCCGATTTTTTTAAATCACTCATATATTATTAGACATCGGAGGGCACTGAAGATAACACTGTGTTCATATGAAGCAATGCACTATGCACATATATATATATATATATATATATATATATATATATATATATATATATATATATATATATATATATATATATATATATATATATATATATATATATATATATATATATATATATATATATATATATATATATATATATATATATATATATATATATATATATATATATATATATATATATATATATATATATATATATATATATATATATATATATATATATATATAAATATACAAATGTTTGTGTGTACTTTAAACACGCCTCGATTAAAAATAACAAACTCAATAAAAAACCATAAAATATTGTGATATGCGTTGAAACCACCTCATTAAGGTATTTTTAAAATTCCTTCTGAATTTAGACAATAGCATAATTAAGTAACATTATATTTTACATATGTGCTTGAACCAACCGAGATGAAATTAATGTCGCCACACGAACTCTGAACAATACAATAAAATGTTTTTCTATTCCGGCTGGTGTTTTGTTCGTGAAAGAATTTTAAAATAAGTAATAAAAAATTCGACTAATTGGAATAATATTAATAAGATTTTAAAAACAAAAACTGGTAGCAATAGAATTTGAAAGAAAAATGCATAATTTAACCAGGTGGTATGTTTGATTACAGTAAAACTTTGATATAGCGGACTAATTTGGGGTAGAGTATATCCGTTATATAAAAATTTACATTTACAGCTTTAAAATAAATCTAAATACTTTAATTTTAAATATGAACACTGTATTTAGATATAAAAATTCAAAACACTAACTAAATTTTATTTATTGTCTTCGGACACTCGTCGTGAAGTGACGTTGCTATTTGACATCGACGCGCTTGCTTTTGGTAATCCTATTTTGATAAATAAATCAAGCTTTATTTTCTTGAATGTTTTTCGCAGATACTGTGTGGCACATTTTATAAACTTTATAAGATAAAACAACTTTATATTAACCACTTTTTATTGATACACTTTATCCAACCGGTTTCGACAACAACCTTGTCATCATCAGGGTTTATGTACTAAATTCTAAAACATTGAAATACTCATAGTTCATTAATCTTCCCTTACCAAAAACTTCCACGCACTCCATACACCATATGAAAATATGATTAAAAAACTCTTAAATGTTAAACTCCAAATGACAACTGGTGAGTTATTTCAAGCTTTATTTATTCAATTACCTTTTACTCCCCATGACCATTAAAATTTCAAGGCTGTCATCGTTTCTTCCGGCGAAATATCCAAAAAACTGAAGGAATCGTTTCAAAGAGATGGATGAAAGTCTATCATCTGTATTCAGATCTTTCAAGATGGAAATGTCTGTCATTCTTGCAGTCCAGAGAAAAAAACCCAGATAAATTGATGAAAAAAAAGGAAGGCAAATGAAGCAGGATCAAGAAAGAAGTCGAGGAATAGAAGTACAGAAACCAAGAAAGAATGAAATGTGAAAGTAAATGAAGCAATATCCAGAAAGAAGTCGAGGAATAGAGGTACAGAAACCAAGAAAGAATGAAATATGATAGCAAATGAAGCAATATCAAGAAAGAAGTCGAGGAATCGAGGTACAGAAAGCATGAAAGAATGAAATATGACAGCAAATGAAACAATATCAAGAAAGAAGTCGAGAAATAGAGGTACAGAAACCAAGAAAGAATGAAATATGAAAGCAAAGGAAGCAATATCAAGAAAAAAGTCAAGGAATAGAGGTACAGAAACCAAGAAATAATAAAATGTGAAAGCGAATTAAGCAAGTTCAAGAAAAAAGTCGAGGAAGAGACGTGTAGAAACCAAAAAATAATAAAATACGCTTTATATATTTTCATAATCTATGAAATTATAAGACCCTACAAATTCAAATCCTATTTGACCAAAAAGGTTTTCTGATGGTGTATTTCCTACGACCACATATGCGTACACATTTTGGCCTTCATCCGCTACTACTTTTGCCAGTGCTTTAGTGACGACCGATGCAAAGCCTCGCCTCTTCCACGCTTCATGGGTTTGGAGCACCCCGATGTCACCATACTCGTATTTCATAGCCCAGGAGCGCAGGCTGTGATCGGCGGCAGAGAAGAGGCCCACCGAGTTGTTGAGTCTTACGATGTCCTTGAGGTGTTGAATGGATCCTTCGAAGCGAAGTGGCCACACTGCGTTAATTGTCGGGACATGTTCCTCTTTCAGTGGCGCGATGTAGGTGTCATCTGGTAAACTAGAAAGGATAATATTATGTTGAACAATATATCATTGGCTATTGATCTGTTCCATGTGCCTGAAGGAGTTTTCCGAAGCGGGATTCTTCTGCACCTTTAGCAATAGTTCTTGCATATATTTTATTTTGATGTATTTTAATGTATACGATAAAAAAAGTATACATAGTTTGTAATGTATATATTAAAAGAAATAAATAAATTGAATTTATATGTATTATATTCAATAATATGTATTATATGTCAGCCTCCATAGTGTAATGGTCAGCACGCTCGGCAGCCGTATGGAGGTACCGGGTTTGATTCCCAGGAGAGGTTAATCAAATATAAGTGATTTTTTCACTCTAATATTTATTCAATATTTTCCCGGACTGGTACCTGAAGCGGAGGGCTGATCACCTTTCCTTCATGCGGTCATGATCAAGCTAATACTGCATTTATATGATGCAGTGCCCAATGCACCTTTGGGTGCGGATGAGGATTTGAAGAAGAAGAATGAATTATATTTACTGTACTAGTACTAAGAAGGCAGGACTGATCACCTTGCCATCGTGTAGATATAGATCAATTTTAAACTGCGTCGATGAGATGCAGCACTATTTGGTGCGGATACAAGCTAAACGAGGAAGAAGAAAATTAACAAACGTCGCTTAAATTTGAGGTTTTAAAAAAAAAGTCCATTTAAAATTATATAAGGGTGACCTTCATTCTTTTCTATCCTCATGCAGTTAATCTCATATTATTATTTTGTAATTTAACAGCTCTCAAGACCCATGTTTCTAAAAATAGGCGAAAAAACTTTTTTGTGCGTTTTTTTTAATTATTTTTTATGATTTTTGACTTACTTTTAATTGGACGATTTAACATTTGACGGTAATGAATTGCTAAGTATTTTTAAACTTGATAACCTAAAGTTTTTATATAACCTAAGTTCATTTTACATATATTTTTTCTGAACTAACTAACTAACTAACTAACCATCACGCCGCTTCCCCGCAGGGGTTAGAGCTAATAGAGCTCCACACCACTCTGTCCTTGCAAACATTCTTCGCCTCTTCCACGTTCATGCATCTCCTCATACATACCCGCCGATTGTTACGACTCCTAACCTGACCACTTTCAAGTATTTGGCATACCTGATCGTGCCATGTTTTTCTCGGTCTTTCTCTGCTTCTTTTCCCACTAACATTCGCCTCATAAATTTGTTTTACCGTTCTTTCCTCACTCATTTGTTCCACATGTCCAAACCATCTCAACACACCTTTCTTAATTTTATCGATAATGCTTATCTCAGCTTTACATTCCTTCCTTATTTCACTATTCGCACATCTATCATACATCGTTTTGTCGCACATTCTTCTGAGAGATCGCATTTCGACTGCATTCAGTCTACTTTCATCCTTCTTTTGCCAACTCCATGTTTCACTTCCATACAATAGAGTTGGAACCAGGACTCCGTTGTGCACTGCCAGTTTAGCTTCCGCTGATAGGTTTTTTTTTGCTATAACTGATTTCAGTGCACCATTCACTTTGTTCCCAGCATTCACTCTCCTTTCTATGTCTTTATCAACCTTTCCATCCCTAGAAAACACACTACCCAAATACACGAAATCATCTTTTTATTCACCTTTCATCTTACAATCTAGCATTTGCTTTTTGTAGTAATGAGTCGCCAAGTCTCTGGTGACTTTAAAAAATGAAAATTATCTCTAACCATTCTGCATTTTTTTGTTGCTAATTTAATAGTATTTTCTATGATTTTTTTACTCACTTTTCACCGTACAGTCTGGCATTTTCTTTTGGCAGTTCATAGTAATGAGTCGCCAAATCCTTTTTAACTTTATATCCCAAAGTTCTGATAATGTTCTTGAACCATTCTGCGTGATCAACGGGCACTCCACAAGAGAATCGATTGCTCCATTTAATTTTCTTTGTATTTAGAAGAGCATCCCTCAATATTTCAGTTTTAGAGTTGAACGTAAATATGGTAAGGTAATACGAACTAATGCCCTTAAAAAAAGTTTTAAAAATATGAGTAATTTAAAAATTAATTTACAAATTCTGTGCATCAATATTAAAAATGAAAAACTTCCTGTTTGGAATCCACTTTATAAAACCTAAATTCATAAAATAGAAAGAGTTCAGGTTAAATAAAAAAAAAACACTTTAAATTAAAATTTCATTACAGCTCATGGTCACCCCAATCACTTGAATGTAGAAGGCTTGTTGCTGACTAACTGTTACTATTTAAAATTGTAAATAATATTGTAGATTGTCCCGAATTAACCATCTCTCTAGTCCCAACAGAACAAGATTACGGACCATCTTCTATTTGACCACCCCCAGGACTAATTGTCTGAAAAACAGCTTTATCTTTAGGGCTTGCAATTTCTATAAAAAACATGTGTGCAGCCATGCTGATATCTTCAATCTTCTTCTTCTTCTTCTTATTGTAGGCCTTACGGCCTGTTTTTAGGAGGGATTAGCCTCCTGCGACATCGATTCCCAGCTATCGGCCCATCTCTTTGGTGGTCTGCCCGGGAGTCGTCTACCATGGGGTTGGCCGTACAATGCGATGTGGGGGAGTCTGGATGGTTCCATTCTCCTCACATGCGCATACCTCGTTGCCTTCCCCACCTAACGACATCTTCGATCTCGCATATTTCCCTGATCTTGGCATTTCTCAGTCTATCTCGAAGACTCTTGCCTGTTATGCTTCTCAGAGTCTTAATTTCTGACACTCTAAGCGTGTTTTTTGTGGCAGTGGTGTCTGCTCTACTTTCGATTCCATACGTCATGATGGGTCGGACACAAGTTTTGTATATCTTGATCTTGCTGCCGATCTTCATCTCAGGGTTTTTCCATACTGCATTTCTGATTCATGACCAACTGTTACTATTTAAAATTGTAAATAATATTGTAGATTGTCCCGAATTAACCATCTCTCTAGGCTATATTGTTCCCAACAGAACAAGATTACAGATCACCTTCTATTTGACCACCCCCAGGACTAATTGTCTGAAAAACAGCTTTATCTTTAGGGCTTGCAATTTCTATAAAAAACATGGGTGCAGCCATGCTGATATCTTCAATACTACTATTATTTCATATAAAAAAACTTTTCTAATTTACTAATCACTACTTATTATTCTACTTATTCTAACCTATCTATATATACTTAACAATTTCTATTTTTTTTCTGATTATTATAATTCTTTTTGTGCTTTTAGTGGAAAATTGTTTCTGAATCATTTATTCAATGAGACATTGTTCATTTTTTCTCTAACCTGTACTTTCTATATGTCTAAATGTATTTGTTATTTTCCCTTGAAAATAAATTTTTGAAAAAATTTAAAATTAAAAAAACATTTCGTTTTTTCTGACATTTGACAATATTTTGAAATTTATTTTTATTTTAAATTTACCATTTTTTACAGTAAATTTGTTTTGTTCTATAAAAAGATCAGGTTTAATATTTACTGAAGAAATAAATAAATAATACAACGTGTTATGTTAATTTCATTAATTGCAGAAAAGAAAAATATTTGGAAAATCATGTAATAATTTTAAAACAAAAAAATTTAAAAATAGGTTTGAGTAACAAGTACATTTAAAAATTGTGCGAAATCTTGAAAAAAAAACGATCAATATTAAAGAAAATTCATGTGTTAAGAGTAGTAAAAATGAATTCATTCGTACATCGGACAAATATCAATTACCTACCTTTACTGATATTACAAATCCTACTGTATTATCAGTAAAGCAATGAAAATAAAAACTATTTAAGGCCCAGTATTCGTTAAGTCACAACTTAATATTAATCCAGCATTTTACGTCATTAATTTTTTTCCTAGAACACTGTTTTTTCATTGAAAAAATAGGTCTTTCTTCGTAATAGTTATATGGTTAAAAAAAACAGTTATTGAAAGGTAAGGTAAAAATTTTGTGAATAAAGCAAATATTTTAAACAGGGAGTCTTAAAAAAAATGGGAGTCCTTACTTGAGAAAAATGTCTTACTAAATAATTCAAGAGCGTTGAATTTCATATTATTTATTGATTCGGCATTAACTTTGTGGAATAACATGATTATTTTATTAAAATTAAACACTTGAATTAACCACTTTAATGAGTTTTATTTATACATACGACTGGTTTCGAATACGACAGATGTTTTCATATTCTGGTACAAAAAACAATTATTTTAATTTGTAGCAGAATATGAAAACATCTGTCGTCTTCGAAACTACTCGTATATATAAATAAAACTCATTAAAGTTGTATATTCAAGTGTTCAATTTTAATAATGTACATTGAATTTCACGCTTCTATGAGCAAGTTTCAATTTTGTTGATCTTCCAGCACTTGATTTAGATCATTTTAAGATATCATCGAATCACATCTAAACATCCCTCGAAGAAATTAAATAACCCTCACCTGTTCTCCAAACGCAATGATCCCATTCCTGACGTCACCTCCTGGACAGCAGACATAAAAATCGGTTCCTGTACTCTCCTTCTTCTTCCAGATTAACCTGGTTTCTATCCAGCAATAAATTGGAATACTCCGAGGCCATTCGTTCTTCAAAACTTTCTTCAATTCCTCCCAATCCTTATCCAAATCAATTGCGTGCAATGGATCGTCATTAACCATTTTCAAAAATCGCGTGAAATTTATATAAAACTTTCAACATGTATTTTTAAAGACTAGTCTAAAGGTATATTGCGGTCAACTGAGCTTAAATAATTTCGCAAATTTTGCTTCTTATCAATATAATTTATGGGTCGAAACCTCTAATTATAATTAATAATGTCATATCAATTGTTTATCTCATAGGTCATAATGGCTTGTTGAACGACCAGATCTTATATACCAGTTCATTTACTTTGATTGTGTTATCAGATCATAATTTTGAGTGATTCTCAATCATTTATGCTACCCGTTTGTAGTGAATTACTGATTACATTAAACTTTAGCTACTTTATCCATTACTGGGTTGAAAATGGAAGATGTTGAAGAGTATGTACCATACATCGTCGAGTATCCTAAGTGCCAAAGTTGTCTTGATGGACCAAATTGAATTCATATCTGTGTCACGTTCCCATTGAAGGGATGAGGGAATCTGTACTAACATTCATACTAACTTCAGGAACTTTAGTTTGTCTCTCTCGATGGTCTGAACTTTCTGAGTCTTGCTTTGCCCTAAACAGCCCTTAATCCGACAGAACTTAAAGTTAAAGAAATGTTGGATAGGTTCGTTGGAATAGGTTAAGTCTGTCTGGTGTTCCTACTCAGGACTTTGGGTTTGGAGATAGGTCCGGGGAGTGGAGAAGTTGGATCATCTAGTAGGGTTACTACTACCTTACCTGTCACTATCAACCTGGGCATTAAAATATGGTGATGGATTTTACACTCTATTTAATATTACCATAAATGACTGGCTATATACAGACAGTACAAGGAACCCTGAAAGCATTGGTGAAGATATTGGGTCCATAAAATCATTAAAAGAAAAAAAAATACTTAAATAAAAAAAACAAATTAAAATCATCTTTATTAATAGATTTATATTATCCACTGACACTTCGTGATGGAATTGCATTTTTAATTTATTATTAGATTAAAACCAATATTTTTAGCTTTTCCACTTTTTTATTTGACCAGCGACCGGGTTTCGTCGTTACCGACACCAGTCTGATGATGTCGGTAACGACGAAACCCGGTCGCTGGTCAAATAAAAAAGTGGAAAAGCTAAAAATATTGGTTTTAATCTAATAATAAATCATCTTTATTACATCTTAAGATTATATTCCAGCCAATTATAAGACCCTGCGTATTCAAACCCAAGATCTTTGAACATGCTCTCTGAAGCGGTGTTTCCTGGTACAATGAAAACCAGGATATCTTCGTCATCTGCTGCAACCTTCTTGCAGATAGCCTTCACCACCAACTTAGCGAACCCTCTTCTCCTGCTCGTCTCCTCCGTTTGAAGAATGGCCAAGTCGCTGTACTCATACTTGATCACCCAACTGAGGAGTCGACCGTTCTGGTTGGAGTAGACTCCTAGTCCATAATTGATTTTGATGCATTCTGATAGTAGGTTCTCGGACCCTTCGAATTTGTGTTGCCAAAGAGAATTGATTTTTGGTATATCGGTCAGGTTTAATGGTGCTATATGTACATCGTCAGGACATCTGAAAACATCAAAATATGACTTAAGTTAATTTTTCCAAAAATTATTACACATCCCTCTTACACATGCCACTAAACCATAAGCATTCCAATGCTTTTCAATATTTATGGAGAGTAACTATGAAGAGATCGCTCTACGGATGGGTTGGAGGGAATAAGATTTGGGGTAGAAACATATCCAACTTGACGTATGCAGTTGACGCAGACGCAGATTGCTGGTCTGGGTGCGAGATGGCTCTTATTCTCTAAAAAAGAGGAAGAAAGCAGAAGATTTGGATTAGAGATAAACAAAAATAAAACTGAATCGAAGATCATCGACAAACACATGCTTTGTACAGTATGGAGAAGTTTCGACGAATTGCGATGACTGAGAATGCCATGACCAGGTTGGATAAAATTTGAAGGGATAAGAATATCTCCAAGGTCACAAAAACTTGACTGGACTTGTATTTGACCAATTTTCCTATAAAGAGGAGAATCATAGACTCTAAAAGCCCGTGAAAGGCAAACAACGATGCTTTTGAGATGTGGCGTTGGAGACGTATGATCCTAATTCCCTGGAGTTACAAGAAGGACAAGAAGGATATTCCAACTTAAAAGATCTATTTAGCAGATTTTCTTCCATTTATTTGAAACGAGTCCTTCAGTTTTTCAGACGCATCGCCAGAAGATACGATAATATCCTTGAAAAGTTGATGGTCATTAGAAGGGTCAAAGGTAGCTGAAGAAGAAGAAGTTCTCTAACAAATGGACTGACCAAAACAAGGCAGGCACAAGATCAACAGTCGTTGAAGCGATGCATATGGTGGTGTATTAAAAAAGGTGGAGGAGGACTATGCATAATATTTTAAGGAGAAGACAGAATGGTTACGGCACTCAGTAATGAGAACAAAGATGAAGAAGAAACATATTTCACAGAAAATAGGTACTTACTTTATCTCGAACCCTGGTGGAACATCCTTGGGCAGTCTATAGTAATGTGTTGGAGTATCGTGGTGATCATCATAACCTAGCTTTTCAAGTATGTTTGTGAACCATTTTTCCTTTCCTGTTGGTAAACCACAAACCATCTTCTCTGACCAGTCGATCCTCTTGGTGTTGAGAAGAGCTGACTCTAAATTGATGAGGTCTTCATTGAATATGAATACTGTTAAGTAGTAAACTCGTCCACCCTTGAGGAAAAACAAAAAAAAAACATGAACTCAACTAACTGACCATCACACCGCTTCACCGTAGGGGTAGACAGAAAGAATAGAATACACCACTCTGTCTTTGCAAACATTATTTGCAACTTCAACATTCATGGATCTCCTCATACATACCCGCCGATTGTTCCAACTACTAACCTGACCACTTTCACGTATTTGACATACTTGATAATGACAAGTTTTCTTTGGTCTTCCTCTGATCTTATTTCTAAGTACATTTGATTAAAAAAAAATCTATAATCATTCGACTCACATACCCAAACCATCTCAGCAGACCTTTCTCAATTTTATAAATAATGCTTTTCCATATTCGAACATCTACCATACATCGTTTTATCTCAAATTCATCTGAGAGATCGCATTTCGTCTGCTTTCAGTTTATGTTCATCCTTCATTAATCAAGAGTTATTATTTATAATAAATAAATAAAATATGAAATTAGTTAATTCTAGTGACATCTTTTGAGAAACGGACAAACTTCTTCACTATGGCACACACATAATATCCAGTCCATATATTATCATATAAAACTCGTCAAACTTGTATGGAAAATTGGCCTTAAATAAGATACGGAAAGACAGATGGCGTTAGCGTATTTTTACAAGAAAAGACTGTCGAAAATTAAATCAAGTGTCCTTTTTTATTTCATAAGGTATTTCTTCGTTTAAATCTATTTTGATTGATCAAAATACTAGTAAGATGAATAGATTACCGTTTTTCCAAATGTGACTAGTCCATCGTCTAAGTTTCCTAGAGGGCAGCAGATGTAAAATTCATGATTTGGCACTAATTTCGACCATTTTAATCTCGTTTGTATCCAGTTTTGCACTATAAAACTCCGCGGGAACTCTTTATCTAGCGTCTCGTTCAATTTTTGTAAGTTGTCCACACTGATCGTGTGCAGAGGATCCATTCCGAGCGCGTCACGGAGACTTTAATCGATGATAAGTGATAACTCGACATGAGGTTAGTTACTTATTGTGATGTAACTCGACCGGTCACTAAACGACCTGTAATAGAGCTATGTCGAAATGACGCAGGGTTGTATTCATTTTAGTTACTTTGCAATATTAACGCCTAGATTTTCGTAAAATTTAAAATGACGCAGGGTTGTATTAATTTTAGTTACTTTGCGATATTAACGCCTAGATTTTCGTAATATTTAAAATCTTAAATTTTTTATTAAAACTTTGTTTCGATTTTCTTTTTGTATTGCTATGCTCTATTTGATTAAAAAAAATCAAATTAAATAATCATTTTCATAATATATTTCACGTTCAAAGCATACTTATTTATACTTAATACAAGCGATTCCATTAGCGTTGATGTCAATAGAAGAGTAATAGGCTGTTTTTTTTACGTTTTTATTCATTTTTATTATAATACCTGTAATTAAAAAAATATTTTAAAATATTCTTAGTAATATATTTCACGTTCAAAGCAAAATTATACTTAATACAAGCGATTCCACTTGCGTTGATTTGAATAGAAGAGTAATTGGTTGTTTTTTGTACGTTTTTATTCATTTTCATTATTATACGTGTGAATAAAAAAATATTTTTAAAATATTAAATAAGATGTTTCACGTTCATAGCATAATTATACTTAGTACAAGCGATTCCATTAACGTTGATGTGAATAGAATACTAATTGGTTGTTTTTTGTACGTTTTTATTCATTTTCATTATTATACGTGTAAATAAAAAAATATTTTAAAAATATTAAATAAGATGTTTCACGTTCATAGCATAATTATACTTAGTACAAGCGATTCCATTAACGTTGATGTGAATAGAATACTAATTGGTTGTTTTTTGTACGTTTTCATTAATTTTTATTATTATAAGTGTATATAAAAAAATATATAAAAATATATATGAAAAATAAAAATTTTTAGGACCACATAATTACTGCGCATTTTTAATGAATTTTCTATTCATTTAGTAATAATTTTTAGTTTTGAAGAAATAAAATACGTAAGATTTTTTTAAATTCCTTTCATTATTCAATCATACGACCAGTATTTTTCTTTCATTGTTCAATCTCAAATTTGAATTTCTTCTTCTTCTGTTCGTGTCATGTCAGGTCCCGTTGACGTCAACTATCACTTGAAAGTAATTGCCCTTGTCTTGGACAGCTCTAAACAGCGGCTCCACGGTCCTGATCCCCGTCCTATCTCGTATTTTCCTGAGCCAGGAGATCTGTCTTCTGCCCACACCTCGTCGACCCTCTATTTTGCCTTTATTAATAGGTGCAATAGCTCGTACTTGTCTCCTCTCAGCACATGCCCAAGATAGGACACCTTCCGGATATTGATATCAGTCAGCAACTCTCTTCCTGCTCTCGTATACAGCCATGTATGTGTTGGTAATTTTCAATGCGTAAGGGTTGAATACAGAAAAATCACTTTAAAATCGGCCGAACCTCTTTTTATGTGGATTTTTTATTTCAAGGTCAAATATCAACGGGATTTCTGAATATTAATTTAATCATTAATTACATGAAATTATAGTAACTTTAAACATAAAGAGTAAATCCACTCACAAGTAGGCATAAGCTTTGAAACTCATGAAGTTGAAGCCTGAGTAGGGACATGATAAACTAGAGTCACTTGGACGTTAGGTTATTAAAAAATTAAAGAATAAAACGAATTACTGCTCCGTCCCTGCATTTCATAGTTTACTCAAGTGTTAGATAAATCGTAAATAATATAATTTCCACACTGTTATTATAACTTATTATTACTACGGACTTGTGTCGTTATATAATGTCAAGTAGCTTCATATAATATTAGTTCTAGTTTATTTGATTCATAGGTTAACAAACAAATCAATTATAATCTTTATTGCTTTTAGCTGTAATATATGTATTGCTATATAAAATAAAATTAAACATATCTAATCATGATTCATAGTGAAAACTTTTAAAAAATAAATATCACTTTTTATTCATCGAAATTCTAGTATAAAAAAAAAATAATTAAATTATGATAGGGTGAGGATCGAACCACAGGCCTATGACTTGAAGTCACGATTCCCATGAGACAACAGTCATATTTGAATTGACCATTATTTTTACGGTTTTTGTATATAATTATTTCATGCTCATAAACTAACTAACTAGTTGAACATTATTGCACTTCCCCACATGGGTAGGCAGAGAGAATAGAACGCCACACCATTCTGTGTTAGCAAACTATCTTTGCCTCTTCCACATTCATACATCTCCACAACTTGTTACGACTCTAGATCTGACCACTCTCAAGTTTTTGATTGATCATGCCAAGTTTTCCTCGGTCTTTCTCTGCTCCTATTTCCAACTACTGCCGCCTCATAAATTTGTTTTATCGTTCTTTCCTCATACGTTCGTTGCACACGTTCAAACCATCTCAACAAATCTTTCTTAATTATACATACTCATAATGATTAAAGAAAACACTTGTTTTTTACCACTTGAGTTTTATTATAGACTACATGTTTCAGAAGTTAAACTTCCATCATTCAGGTCTGTATAATAACATTATTATGATACAGAACTGAATGATGGAAGTTTAACTTCTGAAACATGGAGTCTATAATAAAACTCAAGTGGTAAAAAACAAGTGTTTTCTTTAATCATTGTAACATGTCTTACCACAAAGTTAATGCCGAAACAATAAATAAAATACATACTCATACATGCATATATACAGGCAAGGTTAGAAAAAAAGAATCAGAAAATAAAACACCGTGTACGTTATGACCATGTTTTGGGTTATTCCATATCTTATGTAATCATGCATGTATTTATACATATTATGTATTATATAAGAAAACGCATCGATGTAGATCGGCTGTCTAAATTTAAAACACAGTAAGGGACATTTTTTTGTTGTAGGTTTTTTTTTGCATTTATGGACTAAGTAAACTCTACTTAGTCCAAAAATGCAAAAAAAACCTACTACAAAAAATGTCCTTTACTGTGTTTTAAATTTGGACAGCCGAGATGATGCGAAGTATTTATTCAACGACTAAACGGTATGGTGTTCTATCCTCCCAGGCTATCACAAAAACCGCAATGGTGATAAATTATTTCATCATTAGTCCTTCCGATCAAAAGCCTCGACTTTCTCGAACATGATGATGTCAACTTGTTCAAAACCCAAGCTTTTGAAAAGGGTCTGCGACACTGTGTTCTTTCTGACTATGCAAGTGTGGATATCCACTCCTTCCTCGGCCATCTGTTTGGAGAGTGCCATGACGAGGATCTTCGCATACCCTTTCCTCTTGTGCTGGTCCAAGGTCTGCAAGACTCCGAGGCCCAGGAGTTGGTTTTTTATGATCCAACTGGATAGAGAGTTGTCCTCTTTTTGGAACAGACCAAGACCTCCATTGTGTTGAATGAGGTTTCTCAGCATTTCGTCAGAACCATCGTAACGATGAGGCCAGATGTCGTTGATCATTGGTATGTTTTCTTCAGAAAGTGGTGCTATGTAGACCTCTGGGGGACATCTGAAAAAACATAATGGATGACACTAACTGAGTAAACTGTAAAATATAATTTTACAACATTTTGAGTGTGTCCAAATACTTCACAAAATATGGATTATCTCCAATTGGAGGAGTTATTTTCATATTATTTTTTGACATCTCATCAAAGATGAAGAAGAATATGGAAGTCTGATTATAAGTCATGTGTGTGATTATAATCCAGGATTCGGACCTCACATAGTAATAAAAGAGTTACTGCTCAATAAAAAAGAATCTTTTCATCTCACCAATAGTTGTCTCTAGTGAAGTTCTAGTGATTCGAGAACAATGTTTCAAAATTTGTTCATATATAATATAAAGAACTTCCAAGAATTTATGTAGTGTGGTTGTCAATAATGGGTAGAATTGGTGAATGTTGCACGTGTGTAAAGTTATCACTGAAACCAGCCTATGACGGTCGTCAGCTCCGTAAATGCCCAGACTTCCATATTCTTCTTCATCTTTGATGAGATGTCAAAAAATAATATGATAAATAACTCCTATAATTGAAGATAATCCAGATTTGTGAACAAGTATTTGGACACACTTAAAATGTTGTAAAATATAATATCATGTAAAACGTCTCCACAGTTTTTGGTACATTTTTTAGGAAAAAAAATCTATATCGAAAATCGATTATTAAGTAGGTACATGTTACCGTTATTATTTGTGCTTTTTTGCCATTTTTTGGGTCGCTTCATAATTTCATCGGTGTAGAAGCTTTATGGTTAATCGTCGAAAATCTGGCTAAGTGATTTTCAGCGGCACTTCGGTCGGCCAACTTTTTTGCCATCGAGAGAGTTTTACAAAGACCAAAACAAATGGTAATCAGAAGATGCAAATCCGGGTAATACAGTGAATACATAAAAACTTTCTTACCAAGTTTCATTAGTTTGTTCTGAGTCATCAACGACGTGTGTGGCCGCACATTGTCATAATGGAAAATAACTCCCCTTTTGTTGGCCAATTCTGGTCGTTCTTTCTGGATTGCTTCGTTCAAACTGTCGAGTTGTGCACGAATCGATTGTTTCGGCAGCTCATGATGGACAATTCTCTACAAACTAACTAACCATCACGCTTTTTTTCCCAGTGGTTGGCAGAGAAAATATAATACCAAAACACTTTGTCTTTACAAACATTCTTTGCCTCTTACAAATTCAAGAACCTCCTCATACATACCCGTCGATTATTTCGACTCCTGACCAGTACCCTTACTGACTACTTTTCAAGTATTCGACATTCTTGATAATGCCAATTGATTTTGATCTTATATATCTTACTTACACAATATCGAAATTGAGCGCTTTCTCTTTTGGTATCCAGAAATATCCACTCTCATAGTGAGACTTTGTCCCCAGACCAAGATAGACCAGCGAAGATTTTACCGCTTCCCACTGCTCTTGGTGAACTGCATATATAAATGGACCGAGTGACCAATCTATCATCGACGTCTTGCATAATGCCTCCTTCAGTGCGTGACACCCTGTCTCCATTGTGTACATATAAACCGTGAGTTCGTTCTGAAAATATAATAAATCATTTAACTAATCATTTATTGAACGTTTTTAAAGTTTAAAAATATAATACAATTTATTAAAAATAAATATCAAGCCACTTATTGAACTTTTAACTTTGCAACAGATCTTTTTAGGTAAAACCTGAAGGTTTTTTCTTAATTTGAAAAATAACTAGTTTATTTAAAAAATAATTCTTAAAAATGCAAATACAACACTTTCTGCCCTGTAGCGGGTAAATATTAAGTTAAAAATATGCCCTTTTTGCTGGGTATAGTAAATTTTCTGGGCATTACGAAAACATGCGCAACTGAAAATTTATGATTTTGGATTTATGACGTTCTTGTAAGGAGTTAGCGATGTATATTTTTTTACCTTTAGTTTATTGGTTGCTACCATTGTGCCTTCACGCCATGACCCATGCGGGCAAAATACCGAAATACCGGGATTAGGATCTTTCTTTACCCAGTTAATATGATTTTGTAATATGAAGTACGGGTAAATTGCTTTTGGCCAGTCTTTCTTAAAAACATCCCTCAATTTCGGCCAGTTTTCGATTGGCAGAGGCTGCAGAATGTCTCTAGAAACGGTGAGCTCGTCGCGCTGAAAAAATATCAAGTAATTCAAAGATTAGGTCTTTGGGAGTTTTATTTTATTTTATTTTATTTTTTATTTTAGTTAACAACAGCAACATATGTTAAACAAAACACTTGAAAGATATACATTAAACAAGCTAATTATAGTAAAGCACAGAAACATAAAGATTAGTACAAAATATTTAGTGTATATATATATATATATATATATATATATATATATATATATATATATATATATATATATATATATATATATATATATATATATATATATATATATATATATATATATATATATATATATATATATATAAACCAGCCTATCACGGTCTTAAGCCCCGTAAATGCCCAGACTTTCATGTTCTTCATCTATGTTAAGGTCTCAAAAAATAAAAACATTTTGAGTGTGTCCAAATACTTGTTAAAAAATCTGGATTATTATAAAAAAAAGTAATATGATAAATAATTCTTATAATTGGAGATAATCCAGATTTGTGAACAAGTATTTGGACACACTCAAAATGTTGTAAATAGTGTCTTATCATTGAATTTAAGATTAAATCTTTTTTTAAATAAAAAAAATAACAGCCTGGAATTTTGCTATTTTTGTGCAATTTATGAACAAGCTCTTTTTCATATAAAAGTCACGTTTAAATGTTTATATTGTAATTATTATAAATTATCGTTTCACATTATCACAAGGATACACTAAGCAGTATTAAATATCATAAATATGTATTTTTAAAAGTACATTCAATTTTATGTTTAATAGCGGATATTTTATTCAGGCTAAAAGATTTAAATAACAGGGATTATTCAAACAGGAATTTTAGATTATTTAAAATAAATTAAACACTTGAATATACCACTTAATGAGTTTTATTTATATATACGACTAGTTTCGAAAGCTTACAGATGTTTTCATCTTCTGGTAAAAACTAAAACTAACGAACAAAAAAAAATATTTAGGGGTATGTATATAGGTTAATAAATATAGGTAAGAGGGGGCGTTTAGGAATTAGAGTTTACATTTTTTGCCAGTAAACCCACGATATATAAATACATACACACCTTTTCTTGAACTCCTTCAGAATTCATTTTTGGAAATATAAGTATTTATTATATTTTTATGCACTACACCTCAGTTTTTTTAATTTCTTCACTTTTAAAAATATTTTTAAAATTAAAACAGAATACGAGTGTAATTAATTTTTTTATCAATAAGCACTTAAACCACTAGATATTTAATATACACCCTTATCTTTGTTATTTATATGTTATGATTTTTCTGCTGTTACTCAACGAATAGTGTCTGTTACAATATGTACTTAGAAGCGCCTTGTTGAAAGACTATCTTTGTACTCGTACTGTAATATAGTAAATTTAAAATGATATCTTAAAACACGTTTGATAGTAATAGTCTAGTCATCGAAAACAATCGGTATTGTAAAGTTACACTACCGTGTAAAAAAATATAAAAAATAGTAAATATATCGTAGTCATACAGGAGAAAGTGACCAAGTGCATTTGTTTACAAAAACGTGATCATTGACTATTTGATATCTTACTAGCTTAATGTTGCCCTGAAAAAATCCCAAAGCGATTTTAAACTTGGAAGTATAATATATTGACCTGTTAAAAATGAAAAACCGCATTGATGTTTATTTTCTTGCCAAGCAAAAGTGACTTAAATGGCCCTCCTGAACATTTTGTGTTTTGTTAGTTGGTCACTTTCTCCTGTACAACTGCGATAGGTGTATTTACACATATATACAAAATTTAATTTTATTACGAGTATGTACGTAAATAGTATATCATACTTCAATATTTTTTTTGAAAAAACAGCTTTCCATAGTGCAATGGCAGAGCCGTCTATTGAACGTAACAGCAACACATCCAATACTTGACATTGCTGATGGCGGACAGCTTGCTTCTCGACATTTAGAATTTTCAATGTTTTCTATGTTTTCATCGATTTTTTCATATTTCCATTGCTTCGGTGCCATTGTGAAATTAAACACATTAGAAATATGTGTTTTTTTATATTTCTTTTCCATTTTTTTAGACAGAGGCACAGCAACACATAGCTAGGGACGGTAATTTAGTAATACAATCAATGATCAACACTTTCAGAACAAATTAAACAATTTATTCTATGATTTAAAAAAATATATGTTAAGAAAATAATAAAAAATTCAGCTATTTCTTAAAATCTATTGTGACACGTTTTATTTTTTGGTTGGTTGGAAGATATTACTTTTTAGCAATAAGCCCGCCCATACACTTTTTTATTTTCTGTACATGAAGTGTAAATAATAATAAAAAATAAACACGTGTTTCGATGCATTCCGCATCATTTTCAAACACTATATGTGAAGCTATGTCTTAATTTTAGAGTAGTGTCCTTGGGACGTTGAAGAATAAAGTGGGGGTAGGAGCTGTTTCTTATTTTATTTTTAATTTTTTTTAAATGAAAAGGTTGCCAACCGCTTATGAGGCGATTACATATTACTATAACGAATCAGAACTCCGTTCCTTAATACAGTAACTAAAATGACCTCGTACCTTATTTCAAGGAATGTTTAGTATTGCGTTTATTGCAGCTACATTCAACAGATGGCGCTGCAAATTAGGTGAATAACAAGAAAAAACATATTCTTTATATTTGAAGAACTAACTTTGTGATTTTTCATTTTATAATTAAAATTTTGCTTTGATTTCAAATCGCTTTATATATTTATAGTGATTTTAAAACAAAGTTACATGTTACTTAGGAAAAAACATGTTTTTACTTGTAATTCATAGTGCCCAAAACCCAGATTTGTGAACAAGGATTTGGACACACTAAAAAAAGTGGACTGTCACTAATTTATGTTAATTTTAATTTCTTCAAGAAATTCATTCACATACCGGACGACTCGTTGGACAAATCACATTAACTTACTCCTGTAAATCGTAAACTCAAATTCAAACAAATATTTATCAATTAATCTCATTAATTCTGAAATATAAGAAGAAATCACTTTCGTTCATCCAACGAACAGTCATACAATCGGGTACCTGCATAAACAAATTCCAATATATTATTTCCAAGAAAAATATTGTTTTATTCGCACCCCATAGCGCGTTTGACTGCCGTGTCGGAGACCCAGTGTTCAAATCCCAGACAGGTCAATTTTTTTTTTTAAATCATGTATAATATTACGCAGAACTGATCGTGCTTTTTTTAATAATTGGTGATTTGGTAAATGTTTCGTTTATGTTATGTAGTACCCTATGCACTAATGAGTTCGGAAAACAGTCAGAAGAATGAAATGATTATCGTATCATATAGGCAGAAATATTATTTTAAGTAAAAATTTTTTTGTTGCACTGATTGCTGAAATAATGTATTAGTGGCATCTTTCGGTGGAAAATTCAACTAACTTTGTTAGTTAAATCTTAGCTTCAAACCAATTTTCTCTGTCGTAAATTAATACTGCGTTTTGCTCATAGGGAGCGTTCCTACTTCCTAGATAATACAGCGTTAAGTAAAACAGTGCTTGGAGGTCATATCTACATACAGTAATGGATCGATTAATTAAAGGTTAATAAAGATATGCTATTAAATTCTGTCTAAAGGTCCAGAATTCGTTAAGTCGCAACATAATTTTCTATAAATCCAGGTAAAATTTTACGTAATTAATTATTTCTTAAAACGTCCTTTTTGCATTGAAAAAATAAGTTTTGAAAACTAACTAACTAACCATCACGCCGCTTCCCCGCAGGGGTAGGCAGAGAGAATAGAGCGCCACACCACTCTGTCCTTGCAAACATTCTTCGCCTCTTCCACGTTCATGCATCTCCTTATACATACCCGCCGATTGTAACGACTCCTAACCTGACCACTTTCACGTATTTGGCATACCTGATCGTGCCATGTTTTTCTCGATCTTCCTCTGCTTCTTTTCCCAATAACATTCGCCTCATAAATTTGTTTTACCGTTCTTTCCTCACTCATTCGTTCTTCATGTCCAAACCATCTCAACACACCTTTCTTAATTTTATCTATAATACTTATCTCAGCTTTGCATTCCTTTCTTATTTTACTATTCGCACATCTATCATACATCGTTTTGTCGCACATTCTTCTGAGAGATCGCATTTTGACTGCATTCAGTCTTCTTTTGCCAACTCCATGTTTCACTTCCAAACATTAGAGTTGGAACCAGGACTCCGTTGTGCACTGCCAGTTTAGCTCCCGCTGATAACTGATAACTATAACTGATTTCAGTGCACCATTCACTTTGTTCCCAGCTTAATAAGTTTTACTTCGAATTGATTATAGTTTATTTATTATAGATTATCTGTTACCGGCCATGCATCGCTGTGACTATGTTCGGTTAAATGAAAAAAAAATGGTAGCACATGATCCCAATTGGTTTAATATTTATAAAATATTTGAAATCTAAAAAACAACGACTTTATCTTAAACATAAGTATGATAATGATAGCAGCTGTAAAGAAGTATTTCCAGACTTCCATATTCTTCTTCATCTATTTTGAGATGTCAAAAATATAAGTACGATTTCCAAAAAAATTCAGTAGTGTGGTTGTCAATCATAGGTAGGATGGTGAATGTTTTATATGTATAAAGTGATAACTCAAATCAACCTATGACAGATCGTAAACCCTGTAAATGTCCAGACTTCCATATTCTTCTTCATCTATTTTGAGATGTCAAAAATATAAGTACGATTTACAAAAAATTCAGTAGTGTGGTTGTCAATCATAGGTAGGATGGTGAATGTCATATATCGCTCACTCCTTTTAAGAACGTCATAAATCAAAAAACTTGATTTTTCAGGAGAACGTTTTAAAAGTTTAAAAATATAACACAATGTATTAAAAATAACTATCAAGCCACTTATTGAACTTTTTACTGTGCAATAGATCTTTTTGGGTTAAACCTGAAGGTTTTTTCTCCATTTGAAAAATATGTAGTATATTTAAAAAAATAATTAAACAATACCTTTTCTTCAAAATGCAAAAACAACACTTTCTGCCCTGTAGCGGGTAAATATTTATTTAAAAATATTCCTCTTTTGCTGGAATGTAGTACATGTTCTGGGCGTTCCTAAAACATGCACAACTGAAAATTGTCAATTTTTGATTTATGACGTTCTTGAAAAAGGTTAGCGATATGTTTGAAGTGTTAACTTTAATCAGCCTATGACAGATCATAAACCCTGTAAATGTCCATAATCTGGTTTTATCAATAAAAACATGAAAATGAAGTGATCAAAATAAATGATTTTTCGAACTTGTCTCAAAATTTTGTTTGTCTGATGGAATTTTCATATTATGAGGGGTCGATTAGGTAATAATATTTAAAAAAGCCTTCGTCCTTTTTATCATGAACCTGTAAATACGTTTGAGGATTATTATCTAGGGCCAATCCGGGCACATGAAAGGACTCCGAGGTCCCGAGCAGACCCGCTTGTATATTTTAAGGCTTCGAAGGAGCTTTGTAAATTTTTACCTTTGATCGTTGGGGTCGTACGATTTACCCTTTCAGATCTAAAATTTCGGACATAAAAAGCAATTAATATCATGAGCGATCAACCTAGATATCATTTAGCTTAATACCCAACCAGAAACGTGCTAGGATTTTTGTTTACAATTTTGTAAACAAAAATCCTAGCACAAATGTTTAGGAGTGTGTCAAAATACTTGTTCACAAATCTGGATTATCTCCAATTTTAGGAGTTATTTAAATAACTCCTATAATTGTTTTTGGACACACTCAAAATTTTGTAAATAAATTAACTGGTCCAATTATAGGCTAAAATAATGAAAATGAAAATAATCTTTTCTGGCGTTTCTCATGTGTGTGATTATAATCCAGGATTCGGATCTCACAAATTAATAAATGAGTTTTTTTTTTTTTTTTTGACATATCTCATCAAAGATGAAGAAGAATATGGAAGTCTGGGCATTTACGGGGCTGACGACCGTCATAGGCTGGTTTAAGTGATCACTTTACACACGTGTAACATTCACCAATTCTACCCATTATTGACAACCACACTACTAAAATTCTTGGAAGTTCTATATATATATGAACCAATTTAGAAACCTTGTTCTTGAATCACTAGAACTTCACTAAAGACATCTATTGGTGAGATGTAAAGAAGCTTTTTACTAAGCTGAAACTCTTATATTAGTATTTGAGGTCCAAATCCTGGATTTCAATCACACACCTGGATTTCAATCACACACAAAAATGTTGTAAATAAATTATCTGGTCAAATTATAAGCTTAAATAATAAAAATGAAAATGGTATTTTCTGGCGTTTCTCAAGAACTTCCAAGAATTTGAGTAGTGTGGTTGTCAATAATGGGTAGAATTGGTGAATGTTGCTCGTTTGTAAAGTGATCATTTAAACCAGCCTATAACAGTCCCGTAAATTCCCAGACTTCCATATTCTTCTTCATCTTATATAATATATAAAAAATAATAGGATTTTTTTTTATTTCCCTCTTCTATATATAAGTCATGGTTAGCGTATTCAGCTACCGTGCTTGAGTATTCGGGTACAATTCCCAGGGGGGAGTTAAATAAATATGATTGTTTTTTTCACACTAATATTTATTCAATATTACCCTTTACTGGTACCTACAGCGAGGGCTGATCACCTTTCCTTTATGTGTTAACGATCAACGTAACACTGTGTTTATATGATTTAGTACCCTATGCACCATTGGGATATGAATAAGGGTTTGAAGAAGAAGAAGAAGACATTTGTACATACAAATACAGAGTCATATACAGATTACCATACGTTTAAATATAACAAATAGTTTAAGTGTTTAGTTAGATTGTGAAAATCTTAATACTGTAACACTGTCCTTATCATTCACCGTTAACTTTGAGAACGATGAATGATAAGGAGAGTGTTATTGTATTTAACCATTACTTTATGTTACCATACCACAAAGTTAACAATACTTTTAATGTACAAAATTTCTTAATACTGTATTTAGGAGCAATGTTTAAAAATACAAATTAGTTATGAAGTATTAAGTAATGTTTCCAAAATTAAACACGGTTATTGGATCGAATTATACTTTTATTTACATATATCGCTCACTCCTTTCAAGAACGTCATAAATCAAAAATCGTCAATTTTCAGTTGTGCGTGTTTTCGGAATGCCCAGAAAATGTACTATATCCCAGCAAAAGAGGCATATTTTTTAATCAATATTTACCCGCTACAGGGCAGAAAATGTTGTTTTTGCATTTTGAAGAAAATGTATTGTTTAATTATTTTTTAAATATACTTAATATTTTTCAAATGGAGAAAAAATCCTCGAGTTTTACCTAAAAAGATCTATTGCACAGTAAAAGGTTCAAAAAGCGGCTTGATATTTATTTTTAATACATTGTGTTATATTTTTAAACTTGAAAAACGTTCTCCTGAAAAATCAAGTTTTTTGATTTATGACGTTCTTGAAAGGAGTGAGCGATATATGATAGTATGTGACGCGTTTCGTCTTATTAAGATGTTATCAAACACCCACGAAACGCGTCACATATTGTCATATACATATGTATTTTTTAACATCTCATCATAGATGAAGAAGAATATGGAAGCCTGGGCATTTACGGGACTGACGACCGTCGTAGGCTAAATGCCCAGACTTCCATATTCATCTTCATCTTTGATGAGATGTCAAAAAATAATATGAAAATAACTCCTGTAATTGGAGATAATCCAGATTTCGTGAACAAGTATTTGGACACACTCAAAATGTTGTATATACATATATGTATATAAAAGTATAATTCAATCCAATAACCGTGTTTAATTTTGGATATATATTTTTTTAAACCCTTACCGCACCCCAATAGTGCATAGGGCACTGCTTCATATAAACGCAGTGTTATCTCTATTGTTTACACATGAAGGAAAGGTGATCAGCCCTCCACTTCAGGTACCAGTCCAGTGTAATATTGAATAAATATTAGAGTGAAAAAATCACTTATATTTATTAAACCCCCCTGGGAATCGAACCCGGGACCTCCAGAACGGTAGCCGAGCATGCTGACCATTACACTAGGGAGGCGGACGAAAATGGGATATATTACCCAACAATTCAACATGGAATTCTACCAACTGTCTGCAGTTACAATAAATAAGTAATGAAGTAAACATTTAAACAAATTAAAAATCTCGGGATTGGCAAATGCCGGGATTCAAATGAATCCGGGATAGTGTTCTCAAGTCGCGAGCCACAATTTACCGAATATTTAATAAAGTTCTCATAATCGAATTAAAAACTTAAGCCGGTCAGCAAATTGGATTACCCAATTTGAATGTCAGGAAGAAATGGATCATACTTGGGGCGTTATAGACCAAGTAACGAGTACCAAATAGGATTATATTATAATATCCGCAGATGCGAGGTGAACGATAGTAAGTATAAAATGTAAAATTTTCAGAAAAAAATATTGATTTAAACATATTAAAAAAATATCGATTTAAACTAACTTATAATCATGCCGCTTCCCCTCAGAGGTAGGCAGAGATATTAGAATGCCACACCAATCTGCCTTTCCACACAATATTCGCCTCTTCCACATTCATTAATCTTCTCATACATACCCGCCAATTATTCTGACTCCTGACCTGACCACTGTCAAGTATTTGAAATACTTAATTATACCTAATTTTCCTTGGTCTTCCTCTGCTTCCAGCCACGTTCGCCTCGAAAATTTGTTTAACTATCCTCCCTTCACTCATTTGATTCACATGCCAAACCATCTCACCACATTTTTCATTTTATCGATAATGCATATCTCAGCCTTGCATTCTTTCTTTATATCACCATTTGAACATCTATCATACAACGTTTTGTTCAATATTTTTTGAAAACAACTTTCTTGAATGCAATGACAGCGCCATCTTTTGAATGTAACAGACTCAAAGGCTCGCCATACTTAATATTGCTGATGGCGGACAGCCCATAATTTGAGTACTATGGTTCTTAATCACGGGTGGAATGGTAATTGTTACGCGTTTTTAAAGTGATAACTTAAAATATATGGCAGGTCATAAGGCCTGTAAATACTCAGACTTTCATATTCTTCTTCATCATAGATGAAGCTGTAAATATATAGATGTCCTCATCACCAGGTGAAAAAACAAAAAAAAACTACATACATGCAAATATATATAAATATATATATATATATATATATATATATATATATATATATATATATATATATATATATATATATATATATATATATATATATATATATATATATATATATATATATATATATATATATATATATATATATATATATATATATATATATATATATATATATATATATATATATATATATATATATATATATATCCCGGGTTCGATTACCATGGGGGGTAAAATAAATAAAAGTGATTTATTCACTGTAATATTTATTCAATACTACCATGGACTGGTACTTGAAGCGGAGGCCTGATCACCTTTCCTTCATGTGTAAACGATCAAGATAACACTGCGTTTATATGACACAGTGCCTATATATATATATATATATATATATATATATATATATATATATATATATATATATATATATATATATATATATATATATATATATATATATATATATATATATATATATATATATATATATATATATATATATATATATATATATATATATATATATATATATATATATATATATATATATATATATATATATATATATATATATATATATATATATATATATATATATATATATATATATATATATATATATATATATATATATATATATATACATGTATGTTTATTTTAAATTGTCGTATTTTTCGTAAAAGTAATGTCAAATCAATAAATAGCAGCATTCTTATCGTTTCAGATTTCTTTCAGTCTACTTTCAGAATTTTTAGCGTATTTTTCAGCAATTAAATTCCTGAATCCTGAAAAATGTGTTGACGCCACCGAGTATTTGAAATTACAATGTCATGGCAGAAAATTAACGATGAAAATTAGTGCATTTTTATTTTTTTGTTCCTCTATTTTAAGATTAAGTAGGATGGCTCGAATGAGAAAAGTTTATTTTCATGTTTAATTTTGAATACATAAAACTTTGACCTGAAAACAATAGTGTGGTAGACGCTCGACTGAAAAGCTGGCGTCGCGGGTTCAATTCCCACAAATAGCTAAATTAAATAAAAAATTATATATTTTCAATTGGTCTGGGTGTTTGTAATTTATTTTTCAAGCAATGAATGACGCAAGCCTCAGTAGAGGCTTTGCGTCATTCATTAAAATAAAAAATAAATAAAATCCATATATATATATATATATATATATATATATATATATATATATATATATATATATATATATATATATATATATATATATATATATATATATATATATATATATATTTTCACAATTATGGACATCACTCAACATAATTTTACTTAAATATTTTTGTTAGAGATTTGAGAATATTTTTTGTACAAATATGAGAACACAAAAAAAGTATATTTTACTTCAATCTTGCTGAACGCCCTTATTATTTCTTCAATCTTGTTGTATTTGCCTTTTCCAAGTATTACTCTCTTCGCCCTGTTATCCAAATACGATAAGAAAAAAAGTTTAATGAGATGTTTTTTTAGGGTCTTATAAAATGTAAGCTCAAAAGAATTCTTTCTAGAAAAACCTTAATTAACTTACCTTATTGGTTCAATTAGTGGATTTTTGTTTCTTCCAGCTAAAGACGTGTTTTATTTTAATCAGTGTTGGAAACAGAGGGATAATAAAGTGTAGGCTAGTCAGGAACTTGTCAACATTTGATCATTGCTGGGAGGAAACCACGTTGCACTCCTCAGGAGAAGGCGGACTGTTGACTGTCATCAGCAGACCTTCCAATCCAATAGAAGAGGGTTCAGCATTTTGTGTCCTACCTTGGTTTATGGAGCCAACGTCCTTCTCTATTTTTTTCATACATTTATGTTATCACCTCTCGTGACAGTAAAAATGGTTGTTTGTGTTTTGTTCTATGCACTCTACGTTGTGGGAAAGGGTCAGGTTAGGTCAAGTTTGTTTTTTTTTCTTCTTTCATATGGGAATCGCATTCATTACCTTGCTTATTATGTACAAGGTTTATAGATCATTCATTGTATTTTTGTTTCTTCTAGCTATGAACATGTTTTACTTTGATTAAAGAAAACACTTGTTTTTTACCACTTGAGTTTTATTATAGACTACATGTTTCAGAAGTTAAACTTCCATCATTCAGGTCTGTATAATAACTAAAATATAAAATTGTTCTATAAATAAGGAGAGGGGAAAGTAAAGGGAAAGGGTTAGTCAAAGGGCGGAGTTTGAAAACAAAGGAAAAATGGAAAGCAACGGTGAAGAATTTTAAAACAATATACTATTTAATAAATTATTATTAGAATTTAGGTTTTTTTGTATTTCTAAATTTTCAAGATAATTCATAATTTGGCCTTTATATGGAACAAGGTGTAATAATTTTATTTTATGTGAGTGAAATGAGTGATTAGTATCTATTATGTGATTTGCAAATTCCGAAAAATAATTACTAACAAGACTGCTATGATGTTTTTTAATTATAATTGAAGTTTAATTTCTGAAACATGTTGTCTATAATAAAACTCAAGTGGTAAAAAACAAGTGTTTTCTTTAATCATTTTAATAATTAACATACTATTCCACAAAATTAATGCCAAACCAAAACAAAAAATTGATTTTAACATGTCGTACCACAAAGTTAATACCGAAACAATAAATAAAATATGTTTTACTTTAATCTGTTTTGGGAACAGGAGGATAAAACAGGAACTTCTCAGCGTTTGTTCAATGCTGGGAGGAAACTACGTAAAACTCCTTAGTTTGTGTTGGGTTAGGTTAGGAATCACCAATCGTGTTTTAATTATGGATTCTACAAAGTAACAAAAAATTCGTGTTTATGTCATGTACTTTACATTCTACGTTGATGACAAAGTATTGAATTAGATTAGGTTAGATTGGGTTAGGTTAGGTTAGGTTGGTTGTTATGTCCTGTGCACAATACGTTGTGGGCCAAGGGTTAAGTAAGGTTTGGTTAGGTTAGGTTAGGAATGCATATCGTGTTTTGATAATGGATCCTACAAAGTAAGAAACAATTTCACATAGAATGGCTGTTTGTGACATGTCTTGCGGACTCGGCAAAGAGTTGGACCTATATAACATGTCCCATCGCATGCTCAGATCTGATACAGAAGCATCTAGGCTTCCTGACAGATCTGCTTTTGCTAAGCTATATTTTTTTTTTTAACTAAGTTGCGAAGTTTATTGAAAATGTTAAACAATATAAAGTTGTATCCCGATTTTACTATATAACATTAGTAAATAAATCAATTGAAAGAATTAAGCGAGTGTAATCTCGCTCCGCCGGCGGTCACGCCCCCCACGATCTGCCGAGAGCAGCTCGCCCCATCCCGGCTGGCGGCGTCCCGCTCTGGCTGACGCTCTCCCCTCGGCCAGAGAGGGACGCCGCCACTGGCGTCGCGGCGGCGCCCGAAGCTGCGGAAGCGCGCCGAGCCAGTCCTGTAAGCGCCGCGACGTCGCTAACAATCGACGACCACCGTTCAAAAGCGGACGTTTCAAAAGCGACAAAAAATAACAAATAGATTCCCGGTTTTTTGTGACATTCGCCCTTGCGTGATTTTTTAAAAAGTGATCATCATTCGAGTGCCGATCGTAAGACTGTGTGATCTCGTTTTTTCGTGAAGGTATGCCACGGAATCGGTCCGTTTATATATAGTTTGACGCGTGTTACGTTTTTTTCTGGGACACACGATACATAATCACAGTTGGGCGCGAAATCGACCTTTGCTTGTATTAAACAGCTGTTTGAATGTTGTCACTCCAATTTTATATATATATATATATATATATATATATATATATATATATATATATATATATATATATATATATATATATATATATATATATATATATATATATATATATATATATATATATATATATATATATATATATATATATATATATATATATATATATATATATATATATATATATATATATATATATATATATATATATATATATATATTCATATATATTCATATATATTTACTTGGTGATTTTGATACTCAATAGTCATCGAAGGGCACGTATGACTAGATTTTTGGATGTGAAAGAAGCGAAGAGTGTATGTCAGGATAGAATAGTGTAACGTTCCATCCTCTGCCTACCCCGGCGAAGAAACGGCGTGATGTTAATAGTATTAGTATATTTTT
>NW_028281483.1:67500-172500 GCF_059751285.1 Brachycentrus maculatus
GGATTTTGAAAGTACGCGACACAAATATAAAATCATTATATCTCACCAAAACGTAACAATTTTACAAGCTAGAATTCCTGATTACTTAAAATCATTTATAATGGAAATTTAACGTTTTGGTGAGTACCTCCACATATATGTATACTCGTATATATACATATCCCTACTATATGGTGCCCCAGCAAAAACAACGATTGTAACACATTGAATATATTTTTAAAATAAATCACGTTTTTTCGTAAATTATTGCACCAAACGGATAGTCCCGTTGTAAAAACTCACACGAAAACAGTTCCACATTGTAAGTAACAATATCTCTTCGTAAACCACATGTTCAGAAATTAATTCATACATTTATATTGTATATACACATACACTTATATTCTCAAGTAGCATGTTACAGAAACAGTTTCACATCGTAAGTAACAATATCTCTTCGTAAACCACATGTTCAGAAATTAACTCATACATTTATATTGTATATACACATACACTTATATTCTCAAGTAGCATGTTACAGAAACAGTTTCACATCGTAAGTAACAATATCTCTTCGTAAACCACATGTTCAGAAATTAACTCATACATTTATATTGTATATACACATACACTTATATTCTCAAGTAGCATGTTACAGAAACAGTTTCACATCGTAAGTAACAATATCTCTTCGTAAACCACATGTTCAGAAATTAACTCATACATTTATATTGTATATACACATACACTTATATTCTCAAGTAGCATGTTACAGAAACAGTTTCACATCGTAAGTAACAATATCTCTTCGTAAACCACATGTTCAGAAATTAACTCATACATTTATATTGTATATACACATACACTTATATTCTCAAGTAGCATGTTACAGAAACAGTTTCACATCGTAAGTAACAATATCTCTTCGTAAACCACATGTTCAGAAATTAACTCATACATTTATATTGTATATACACATACACTTATATTCTCAAGTAGCATGTTACAGAAACAGTTTCACATCGTAAGTAACAATATCTCTTCGTAAACCACATGTTCAGAAATTAACTCATACATTTATATTGTATATACACATACACTTATATTCTCAAGTAGCATGTTACAGAAACAGTTTCACATCGTAAGTAACAATATCTCTTCGTAAACCACATGTTCAGAAATTAACTCATACATTTATATTGTATATACACATACACTTATATTCTCAAGTAGCATGTTACAGAAACAGTTTCACATCGTAAGTAACAATATCTCTTCGTAAACCACATGTTCAGAAATTAACTCATACATTTATATTGTATATACACATACACTTATATTCTCAAGTAGCATGTTACAGAAACAGTTTCACATCGTAAGTAACAATATCTCTTCGTAAACCACATGTTCAGAAATTAACTCATACATTTATATTGTATATACACATACACTTATATTCTCAAGTAGCATGTTACAGAAACAGTTTCACATCGTAAGTAACAATATCTCTTCGTAAACCACATGTTCAGAAATTAACTCATACATTTATATTGTATATACACATACACTTATATTCTCAAGTAGCATGTTACAGAAACAGTTTCACATCGTAAGTAACAATAACTCTTCGTAAACCACATGGTTTGGCCGGTACTTATCGGTAGTACGTTTTGAATTTCGAACGACGCCCGACTGCCCGAATACAAGACAAAAGAAAAACAAAAGTAAAAAAAACAGTTGCAATTTGACTCTTCACGCGGGCGCTCTATATTGAATTTGTTGTGAATACCTCGCTGTATTTTGTGACCCCATCACCACCATCAAGAGAGAATCGCCCTGATCCCAGCGCTGGATCAAGACCATCTATAAGAATAAAAGGTTAGTTCTTTATTCATACGTGCTATTTGATATTTATCGAACTCGCCGTCCCTTGGTACTTGAAGGTTCGAGCATAAATCATCGAACTAACTCGGGAGAGTATCACGACTCCAAATCGATCTAAATATTTCTATCTTGTAGAATCGTCGTCTTATTGTTAATACCATAAGACTGGTCCTTCGAATAATTTTTTTTTTGAGTTTCATTTCGCACTGTGGCGAAACCATTTTTGGTCCTATCGAGCCGGATTTACATATTTACGATTACTAGCGTACCTATTTACGATTGCAAGCGTTTCGGATTTGGTGTCAATACTAAATTCGATATTTAAATTCCTTGTGAATTTGTTTCCCTTTGATTATATTGCTACTGCAATAAGCATTACGTAAACATGAATGATAAAATACAACTTAAATTGGCGAAAGCAAAAAAAGATTATATTTTGGCGGAAATCGAAGAGCTACATAAACAAGCTCAACATGTTTATCAAAGTCAAAAAGAAACGCGAATTACACAAGAATTTAGAGTACAGGCATCGGAAATTGACAATGATTTTTCCGAATTTAAAAACTTGTGTGATAATGAAAACGTGTTGCAAATGAAGTTAAATCCAGATTTTCAACCGAATTTTGAGAGCTTGACAGTTTTCAAAAGGAAGTTTTATTTTGTTAAAGACACACTTATACGGATGACAAAAATTTCTGAACTCGAGTCGTCAAATACTTCGCAACCAATTCAAGGTGTAACAAATTTAGTTTTAAAATCGCAGTATGATCTTAGTTATAATTTAAGTATTCAACCACTAGTTTTAAATAAGATAACCGATAACCTTCCAGTTTCCGAGATTAATACCTCATCTCTCAACTATTTAAAAGATTTGTCCTTAGCTGACAGAGACTTCCACATTTCAAGACCAGTAGACAAATTACTGGGTGCTGAAGTCTTTACTGAAATTTTGCGAGATAAAAGAATACGTGGACCTCCAGGAAACCCAGACGCTATAGAGACCGCATTTGGGTTTGGAATTGTAGGTTCAGCCAATTCTTTGATAAGTTACGATAAGGACGATACTCGTCCTCCTATTAATAATTTTTTGACTACTTCTAAGGAATCAATTGAGTCACTAGTATCCAGATTTTGGACATTAGAAGAAGCACCTTCGAGTGAAAAACCAAGTTTTTCATCTGGGGAAAAACAGTGTGAAGAATTTTATAAATCAAACATACATCGGGATAGCACTGGGCGCTACGTCACAGCACTACCCTTTAATAGAGATCCATCTTGTTTAGGAGATTCACTTACAACTGCGACACTTCGCTATCAGAAGTTAGAACGCAAAATTAATCAAAATGACACTCTGCGTCGTGACTATGATAAGGTCATGGAAGAATATCTCGAAAATAAATTTATTTCTCCCATACCACTTAGTAATTCTAACGAGCCATTTTATGTCATACCTCATCACGGAGTTCAACGAGCGGACAAACTCACTACAAAACTTAGAGTTGTCCTAAACGCCAGTCAGGTGACTACGTCGGGTCTTTCTCTGAATGATTGTTTACATCCAGGTCCTAATTTACAAGCAGAATTACCCGCCGTTATCCTAAAATTCAGATTATTTCCAATTGCACTCAGCGCGGATATCAAGCAAATGTTTCTAAATTTAATTGTACGTCCTGAAGATCGTCGTTTTCTCAATATCCTGTATAAATTTAAAACTGATGACGTAATAAAGATGTACCAGTTTAATCGCGTGTGCTTCGGTTTGAGATGTAGTCCTTACTTAGCTAGGCGTACCGTAAAGCAGCTAGCTAAAGATGAACATGATAAATATCCATACGCTGCCAAAATCGCGTCCGAAGATTTTTATATGGACGATTTAGGCACGTCCACTCGCACAACGGAAGAAGGTGTTAAGTTGGCGCTAAGTCTAATTGAACTTTTCAAATTAGGAGGTTTTGAATTAGTTAAATTTGTAAGCAACTCGGCGAAAGTAATGAATGCTATTCGGGAAAGTAATCGTTTAACTAGTAAAGTTAAATTTGACAATGAAGAGGATAACCTTAAGATTCTCGGATTAGATTGGTGTCCTAAGAAAGATGTTTTAACAGTTTCTGTAAAATGTAGCCCAATACCTAAATGTACCAAACGCACAATGTTGTCAACGGTGGCAAAGTTGTGGGATATCAATGGCTATTGTTCTCCAGTAATCTTATATGCGAAATTATTAACCAAAGCTTTATGGATTCGTAAGTTAGGGTGGGATGAATTGCCACCTGAGGAAATAAAAACTACCTGGCAAAAGTTCTTAAAAGAATTGCCTCTGCTAAAAAGATTTAAATTACCTCGATTTTTAGGCTTTGAATCGGAATTATGTACTTTAAACATATTAGGGTTTGCAGACGCCAGCGAACGCGCGTACGGCGCCTGTGTTTATACGTGCATAGAAGTTCCAAATAATCCCAATAAAATAAGTCTTATTCTAGCCAAGAGTCGTGTAGCTCCACTCAAAATTGTGTCTTTAGCTCGATTAGAACTTTGCGCAGTCTTATTATTAGCAAAGCTTATTAAATTCGTCATCGATACAATTTCCTCAAGGTGTACAGTAAAAAATATATATGCCTTTAGTGACTCGACAGTCGCTCTACACTGGACTCACTCATCACCACATCGTTTTGACACATTCGTCGCAAATAGGATCACCAAGATTCAAGAACTTCTTGATCCCAAATATTTTTACCATATCAATGGTAAGCAAAATCCAAGCGACTGTATATCTCGCGGGTTGACACCCGCGCAATTAATTGACCACCCTCTGTGGTTAAACGGTCCACCGTGGGCTAGGGAAGATTGCTCTACGTGGCCTATAAATAAATTTTCCTTTGAAGAATCCGAAGATAAAAAATTGGAATACAAACGTTCTAAAGTTTTTCTAACAACGAATACATTCGTTAATAATTGTTTGGAGTTTTACGAATTGTCTAAAAGAGTCTCGTGTTGGGACAGGCTTCTTCGTATAATTGTATATTGTTTACGTTTTTTAAAACGGTTACCTCGTTCGGTGACAGTTACAGTCTCAGATTTGATAGAAGCTGAGAAGGTGGTTATTAGAGCGGTCCAAAGCATGCATTTTTCAGACGAAATAAGCCAATTAAAGGGGTCTCAGGTCATATCAAAACAGTTGAAACGTCTGAGTCCCTTTATAGACGAAGAAGGTATTTTACGCATTGAAGGAAGATTATCCAAAGCAGATCTTCCTTTTGAAACCAAACACCCAGCGCTTCTTCCAAAACGAGACCATGTGGTCAATTTAATAATAGATCGGTACCACAAATTTCACTTACATACGGGATCGGGACTCCTTATGTCTATCCTGCGCCAAAGATTTTGGATTCTTTCTGCCAGAAGCGTCATTAGAGGGCGAGTAAATAAATGCAATGCCTGCTTCCGCATGTCTCCGTCACATCCAACTCCGAAAATGGCTGATCTTCCATCATATCGGATACAGGAGGCAAAAGCTTTTGTCCACACAGGTGTTGATTACGCGGGTCCTCTAAACATTACTCTCACTAGAAAGCGCGGACAACGTTCTCAAAAGGCTTATCTGTGTCTTTTTATTTGCTTAACAACTAAGGCTGTACATATTGAACTTGCTTCGGACTTATCCTCCGATACTTTCTTAGCCGCGTTCAAACGTTTTTTGTCGCGAAGAGGACCTGTATCATGTTTGTACTCAGATAATGGTAAAAATTTTATTGGAGCTAAGGCACAGTTAGAAGATATTTATAAGTTAACCGTATCGCAGGAATACCACAATATTATAAGCAAAGAAATGCTTAAGCGTCGTATAGAATGGAAATTAATTCCACCTCATAGTCCACATTTTGGTGGAATCTGGGAGTCAAATATTAAGAGTTTCAAATCACACTTATATAGAGTAATAGGAAGTCAATTACTGACTTATGAAGAACTCCTTACGGTATTAGTACAGATAGAGGCTCTCCTTAATTCGAGACCCCTTTGTGTGTTATCGGGCGAACCTCATCCGGAAGTCCTTACTCCCGCCCACTTTCTCATGTCTACACCTTTGCAATCTCTTCCGGCCTTGGAAACAAACAGTTATAGTCTAGGTTTTCGTAAACGGTTATTAGACAGTTTAGTCCAAGAATATTGGAAAAAGTGGAGGTTGGAATACTTGCATACATTGCAAGTGCGCCAAAAGTGGTGTACACCCGATCACCCGGTAACTGTGGGTACTTTAGTTCTAATTATACAAGACGACATCCCTCCTTTACGTTGGCCTCTAGGAAGAATAGAAGAATTATACCCTGGCACCGATGGTATTGCCAGAGTGGCTTTGGTCAGAACCCAAACCACCAGCTTCAAAAGGCCAGTTGTTAAACTGTGTCCAATTCCAAATCAATAGTAGTTTGTTTATCTATTGTTTTTGCATTTTTTTTATCTCAGTTTTTCTTTTGTTTGTTTGTTTTTGCATTAAGTTTCCAATTGTATTGAATTGGACGTTTCCGAACAAGTGAAAGTGTTGAGAGAATTACCTCAAACCTCTTATGGTTCAAATTGAAATGAATTATTTAATTATCCCTTTATTTAAGTATTTTTCCATATTATTTCTCTCTCTTCAACATTCGTGTTTGATCGTTTTGGAGTTCGTGGTTCTTTCGGTTTGCGTCGACGGTTTCGGAAGCTCTAGGAACTTCCAAGGCGGGGGGCATGGTTTGGCCGGTACTTATCGGTAGTACGTTTTGAATTTCGAACGACGCCCGACTGCCCGAATACAAGACAAAAGAAAAACAAAAGTAAAAAAAACAGTTGCAATTTGACTCTTCACGCGGGCGCTCTATATTGAATTTGTTGTGAATACCTCGCTGTATTTTGTGACCCCATCACCACCATCAAGAGAGAATCGCCCTGATCCCAGCGCTGGATCAAGACCATCTATAAGAATAAAAGGTTAGTTCTTTATTCATACGTGCTATTTGATATTTATCGAACTCGCCGTCCCTTGGTACTTGAAGGTTCGAGCATAAATCATCGAACTAACTCGGGAGAGTATCACGACTCCAAATCGATCTAAATATTTCTATCTTGTAGAATCGTCGTCTTATTGTTAATACCATAAGACTGGTCCTTCGAATAATTTTTTTTTTGAGTTTCATTTCGCACTGTGGCGAAACCACCACATGCTCACATTTAGTCAAATATTTATATTGAATTTTTACTTTTATTCTTAAGTAGCATGTTACGAAGACAGTTATATTTCTTCTTAAACCACGTGTTCAGAAATTAAGACACACATTTATATTGAAGTTTTACCTTTATTCTGAAGTTGTTTATTACGGAAACAGTTCCACATCGTAAGTAACAATATATATATCTTCGTGAACCACATTTAGTTGCAAATTTATATTGATGTTTTACTTTTATTCTCAAGCGGCATGTTACGAAAACAGTTTCACATCGTTAGTAACAACTTCTCTTCTTTAACCACGTGTTCAGAAATTTAAACACATTTATATTGAAGTTTTACCTTTATTCTGAAGTTGTTTATTACGGAAACAGTTTCACATCGTAAGTAACAATATATATCTTCGTAAACCACATTTAGTTGCAAATTTATATTGATGTTTTACTTTTATTCTCAAGTAGCATGTTACAGAAACAGTTTCACATCGTAAGTAATAATATTTCTTCTTAAACCACGTGTTCAGAAATTTAGACACACATTTATATTGAAGTTTTACCTTTATTCTGAAGTTGTTTATTACGGAAACAGTTCCACATCGTAAGTAACAATATATATCTTCGTAAACCACATTTAGTTGCAAATTTATATTGATGTTTTACTTTTATTCTCAAGTAGCATGTTACGGAACCAGTTCCACATCGTAATTAAATGTCTTTTTAAACCACACGTTCAGAAATTTAGAAACTCATATATATTGAAGTTTTACTTTATTACTAGGGAAGTAGCGTAATGGTTACTGTGACTCCTAACTAACCACTTTCAAGTATTTGAAATACTTGATCATGCTAAATTTTCCTCGGTCTTCCTCTGCTATTATTTCCAACTAAATTCACCTCAAATTTGTTTCACTGTTCTTTTCTCATTGTTCGTTATAAAAGTACACTGTATGCAGTCATAATGAGATCACTCAGATGAATGTGCGGCGAAACGATGTATGAATGGTGATATTAGGAAAGAATGCAAGGATAAGTTAAGTATTTACGATAAAATTTAGAATTTCGTGTTATGATTTGTACTAAAAAATATGATGCTAATGTAGGCGGTAATAGCAGCAGAGGAATACCGAGGAAAACTTGGTAAGATCAAGTATTTCAAATACTTGAATATGGTCAGGTTTGGAGTCGAAATAATCAGCGGCTACGAGTATAAATGAAGAGATTCATGAACGAAGAAGAGGCGAAGATTTTTTGCAAAGAAAGAATGGTGTAACGTTTTATTTTATCAACCATCTTCTGCGGAAAGCGGCGTGATGCTTGGTTTATTAGTTAGTTATATATTTTTTTATCGACTGAAATGCTATTGCCAAGAAATAGAAGTGATTTGATTGTTTGAATGTATCATTGGCTCTTTTCCGCGTATCAACGACTTTGTGGCAGCCCTGAATTATATTCCAATGATAACATCCGCTTGGCAGTGTATCCACCATCATAGAAATATGTACAGTCGCGGACAAAAGTTTAAACCCATTTGTCTCGCGACATTTCCAAACATGACTTGAATTGCCTAATGTCCAGGTGACTGCAACACCGCTTATCATGTCCCTACTCAGGCTTCAACTTTTTAAGTTTCATAGCCTATGCCTACTCGTGAGTGGATTTACTCTTTATGTTTAAATTTACTATAATTTCATGTAATTCATGAGTGAAAATTCTAGGCAAAAACACTAGCGTATTTCCAAACACATTTTTAGCTAAGCTTTTTATACAGTTACCAAATTCTTTACTAAATAGTATTTTAATTTATAAATTTGGTATTAACCTTAATAACTAAACATTCGTCTGGCAGACTACGCAAATAAAAACGTGAAACTTAATAAAAAGTGTTTATTAAAAAATAGGAACTAGTTATGGCACGTAAGTTTGGTTTATTAGGAATGAATGTAAGAGACATTTAACGATAAATCACAGCTACTACATATGTCAATATTGTGCGACCCACAAATGGCATTGTATCTACAAATATGGTTTAGATATCTAGGCTTAACTTGGTGGAATAACAAGATGAAAAAAAAAAGTTTTCAGGCGTTTCCCAGGATATAAAAATAATCCAAGGTTCGGATCTTGCATACATACAAATAAAAGGGTCTCTTCTTGACAAAAGCTTTCTCAATCAAACGTAGATGGCTGTTCTATACTCATATGTACTGTGTCGTCAGATTAATGATAAATCTAGGAGTTCCAAAAAAATAAGTAGAGTGGTTGTCAAGCGTGCTTCTTGACATCTGCTATCACTTTTTTGACGTATTTTTGGTTTAATTAGATTTAAATATTTTTATTCATTCTCAAGCTATTGTGAAGATATAAAAAATAAAAATGTGGACTTTCTATTTCATTTTCATTTGACCAGATTGAACCACAGTAATGCATGTTAAATTAATAAAAATATATCAAGTTTAAACAGGTCTTAATAAAACACTCATTTTATCATCCATTGTTTACTTTGTGTAATACCACTTTTTTGGTAAAAAAAAAGTGGTATTACACAAAGTAAACAATGGATGATAAGGAGAGTGCTTTATTTCCATACCACAAAGTTATGAATGCTTTTAATATATACAAAATATAGGTTTTCAAAAATTTTAATGAAATTCTGTGTAATATGTTATTCAACGATGAGATTGGGTGTAAAAAAGTTTAATATAATTTATGTTCATCAATGTTATCGTGTGATTTGAAACATATTAGAAAAACGTGCTTTCATTTTTCTATTTAATCAGACTGAGCCACAGCGACGCGTAGATTTACTGTGCATACAGAAACCGAATCAATAATGTATTGCAGTATGGTGACATCGCTCACTCCTTTCAACAACGTCATAAATCAAAAAACTTGATTTTTCAGAAGATCGTTTTTTAAAGTTTAAAAATATAATAAAATGTTTTAAAAATAAATATCTAGACACTTATGTAACTTTTTACTGTGCAACACATCTTTTTAGGTAAAACCTGAATGTTTATTCTCCATTTGAAAAACATTTAGTATATTTAAAAAAATAATTAAACAATACATTTTCTTCAAAATGCAAAAACAACACGTAAATACTAATATATTATTTGGAGAAATAAAAATACTTTGTGTTTTGATCCACTTACATTTTTATTAACCAACTAGTTTCGGCAACAACCTGTTGCCCTCTTCAGGGTTTAATTTATGACATAAATTAAACCAAAGACATAAATTAAAACCTGAAGACGGCAACAGGTTGGTTAATAAAAATGTGAGTGTATCAAAACACAAAGTACTTTTATTTCTCGAAATAATATGATCCACGAAGTTCAATATTCAAAACAGGTAAATATTAAGTTAAAAATATGTCGCTTTTGCTGGGATATAGTACATTTTCTGAACATTCCGAAAACATGCACAACAGAAAATTGTCGATTTTTGATATATGACGTTGTTGAAAGAAGTGAGTGACATGTCATACTTTGGTTAGTGTTTCCTTTTCCTTTATCAGTTAATCTCGTTTTGATAACAGCTCTGATAGACCAGTTGATGGGGAATATATTGTATTTAAGTATTTTCGCCGTTCAATAAAACCGGCGGTCGGTTACTATTTTCATTCTTTTTTTACCAGACTGAGCCAACCAAAGTTACCGACATCGTCAGACTAAACCCGGTAGCTAGTAAAATAAAATATATGAGTAAAACTATTTTTTTGTTATTTTTTTATTATATAAAATGCAGTTTCACCAAGAAATTTCAGAAAAAAATTTCAATCTAATTAAAATATTAAATAAAACACTTGTTTTTTTTACCACTTGAGTTTATTTATGACTACTAGTTTCAGAAGCTAAGCTTCCATCTTCAGGTCAAAATAATAATTAAAACATTAAAAATTAAAATAAAACATTTCTCTTATCTTCCTCGTCTCCTTATTTATAGGAGGAGTTAATAATATATTGTTTCAAAATTCTTCACCTTTGCTGTCCATTTTTCCTTTATTTTCAAACTCCTTCCCTTGACTAACTCCCCTCCCCTTGACTTACCCCTATCCATAAGTATAGAAAACTTTTTTAATAATATATTAGTTTAGTTTAGACCTGAAGATGGAAGCTAAGCTTCAAAAACTAGTCATAAATAAATCAAGTGGTAAAAAAACAAGTCTTTTATTTAATAATTTTTACATGTCTTACCACAAAGTAATGCCGAAACAATAAAAATAATCAATTTCAATTTTAAAAACTTTTTTTTTCTTTCTGAGATTGGTTCGTTTTTTTTGTTCGCCAGTGTTCATATCCAAAATAGCAAGGATTGAAGCGATTTAATATGACGCACGCGCATTAACAGGTACACTAACGTACACAAGCTTCGAGACGTAACGGAACTGTATTTACTGAGAAGTTAAACAATTTAGGAATTCCTATGTAAATATTTTGCACAAAATAACGACTGAGGTGAGTCATCTATGAACTGGCGCGAGAAACTCGTTAAAAAGAGACTTAAAAAAAAATAAACATCAAGTACTTATTTTTTTTTACTCAAAATAGTCTTAATGTGTTTTCTGACGATTTGATTAATTTAATTAAAAGTGTCCAATATTTTCGACATCTCAACATAGATGAAGAAGAATTTATATATTTTTTAAAACTCTTCTTCTTACCCTTATCCGCACCTGATGGTGCATAGGGCACTGCATCATATAAACGCAGTGTCATCTTAATCGTTAATGCGTGAAGGAAAGGTGATCAGCCCTCCGCTTCAGGTACCAGTCCAGGATATTATTGAATAAATATCAGAGTGAAAATTATTATAACCATTATCCGCACCCAATGGTGCATAGGGCACTGCATCGAATTGACGCAGTGTTTTCTTGATCATTACTTACATGAAGGCAAGGTGATCACTCTTGCGCTTCAGGAACCAGTCCAGGGTAATATTAAATAAACATTACAGTGTAAAATCACAAATATTTTATTTTACCCCCCCTGGGAATCGAACCCGGGATCTCCAGCACGGTAGCTAAACACGTTGACCATTACACCACGGAGGCGGACTCAGAGTGAAAAACTCACTTATATTTATTTTAGCCCCCTGGGAATCGAACCCGAGACCTCTAGTGCGGAAGTCGAGCGTGCCGACCATGACACAACGGAGGCGAACAAATATAGTAACTAAAAAAGTTTAATTACAATACCTAAAAAAAGTCAAAATGACAATAATCGATATTGTCATTTTTTTAAAAGGTTGAAAAATTAAGTCCTTAAGTTCAAAGGGAAGCCTGTCAAAGGCCTATTAGAAGTTAAAAAACTCCATTTTTCGTATTTCTGATTTATATGTCTTCGTTCTTACCCTCTGCTACCCTAATGCGATCCATTATATATCTTAGAAAAGATTTTCATTTTTCCCTCGCTGCGCGCATTTTTGAAGAAAATTTTATGCAAAATGGAGAAAAATGTGTCTTCATTTTTGTGTTGGTTTATTAGTATTTATTTTACAGGAAAATTCTTAAAATTTACAAGAATATTGGTGTCTTCTTCTTCCTAGCTCCATTGCAACTTATCGTCTTTGTAGACTGTTAGGGGTCAGTTCTCCTCGTCTTCTGGTTGTAGGTCCTTCTGTCATATACGTCATCTAGGCCATGCTTTCGAATCATGTTATGTTTCTGCAGCATCCATGAATTTTTTCATCTCCCTCTAGATGTCTTTCAAGGAAGATCCATCGCGATTGCCTGGTTCACAATATGTTCAGGTTCTCTGCGTCCTATGTGCCCATACCTTTTCAATTGCCTTTCCTCTACCTTACTATTGATGTATGTTACACCCAGGCTTCCGCGAATGCGTGAACTTTTTATTATATGTTTATAACATTTTGAGTGTGTCCAAATACTTGTTCACAAATCTGGATTATCTTCATTCAGTAGTTATTTTTAACATTATTGACATCTCAATATAGATGAAGAAGAATACACGTCTATGCCTTTACAAGGATTAAAACCGTTATAGCCTCAGTTAAGTGATCACTTTACATACCGCTCACTCCTTTCAAGAACGTCATAAATCAAAAATCGTCAATTTTCAGTTGTGCATGTTTTCGGAATGCCCAGAAAATGTACTTTATCCCAGCAAAAGAGGCATATTTTTAACTTAATATTTACCCGCTACAGGGCAGAAAGTGTTGTTTTTGCATTTTAAAGAAAAGGTATTGTTGAATTATTTTTTTAAATATACTTAATATTTTTCAAATGGAGAAAAAACCTTCAGGTTTTACCTAAAAAGATCTGTTGCACAGTAAAAAGTTCGATAAGTGACTTGATATTTATTTTTATTACATTGTATTCTATTTTTAAACTTTAAAAACGTTCTACTGAAAAATCGAGTGTTTTTATTTATGACGTTCTTGAAGGAGTGAGCGATACGTGTAACATTAATCAATTCTATAAATTTTTGCTCCTTCTAGATGTTAATTCAACTAGTGAGTTCACAACAGCCATCTGTATTGGAATGTAACATTTATATAGATGAATAAGTTTAATAAATATTCGTAATAAAACGTTTCTTTTGTTTGTCACGTTCCTCTGTCGGATTGAATTTCTTTCTACGTGCGTTCGATAACAAAAATATGAAAATCTAATCAATATTCAAACACGTGTATCACGTGTTTCCTAATACAATACAAAGCGTCTCATATTGCTATCGTCATGAATGTTAGTAGCCAGCCATGTATCCATTCTTTCAGTATCGTTCATAATCGATTTTTGAGATTTTTCATTTATTTATGTACGTAACATTCAGATAATATATCACTTAAAACATATATATTACTTTTAAATATACATTTTTGTAATATTAGTATTTAACCACTCACGGATATTTTTTGTTTACCGGCTTCGAGAAGTACCTATCTCTTTGTTAGGACAATCACTACAACAGTGTGCAAACAATACTACACGTTACTACCAAAGCACTTTAATTTCATCATATATTTCATAAATAACTTAATAAATATATATATATATATATATATATATATATATATATATATATATATATACATATAACGAGGTTATATTTTGCTTTCAAGTAGGTATGAAATAATATACTCCAATGTGTTTCTCTGTAATCAAAGATTATAATTATAATGATTAAAGAAAACACTTGTTTTTTACCACTTAAGTTTTATCATGGACTACATGTTTCAGAAGTTAAACTTCCATCATTCAGGTCTGTATGATAACTAAAATATAAAATATAAAATTGTTCTATAAATAAGGAGAGGGAAAAGTAAAGGGAAAGGGTTAGTCAAGGGACGGAGTTTGAAAGCAAAGGAAAAATGGAAAGCAAAGGTGAAGAATTTTGAAACAATATATTATTTAATAAATTATTTTTAAAATTTAAATTTTTTTGGATTTCTAAATTTTCAAGATAATTCATAATTTGGCCTTTATATGGAACAAGGTGTAATAATTTTAATTTATGAGAGTGAAATGAGTGATTAGTATCTATTATGTGATTTGCAAATTCCGAAAAATAATTACTAACAAGACCGCTATGATGTTTTTCAGTTCTAATCTTTAAATTTCTCGCAGTTTGGCCAATATATTTTTTATCACAATCTCCACACGAAATTATAATTATATTAGTTTTAAGTTAAATCTCATTCATTTAGTGACAAAAAAAAGCAGCAGCGCACAGCAACAAAGCAGGTTTGGCCTTGTTTACGAGCATATGACCGTACAGTACTAAAATCCCAGATCCCAATGCACTTGTAAGCATTTAAATTATTTTAGTAATCATCAGAAATTCTCTGGGACAATATGTCCCTACAGTATTGAAAGGGTTAAATAATTATGATATTGATAATTTCTACATAACCATTCTCTTATCCTTTAATAGTGAAATGGTCAATAAATGCAAATAGAGCAATGTATAAAGTCAACTGTTTTCTGCATAGAACCCAAAAGCTTCCATTTCCATTCTTGAGTTAGATTATAATTGCAAATTTAAGAGGCTAAAATTAATAAATCGTAGTGATAGAGGGGTAATTACTGATTTGGTCCTGTTATATAAAATTTTTAACGATTTTTTGGACAGTCTTGATCTCCTAAATCTAATAAAGCTTAGCGTCCGTCGAAGAGGTACTAGGCAAAAATCTGTATTCCCAGTATTTGTACATAATGCAAACAATCCCATGTTCTCTTCAATTCCGCGGCTTCACATGTCAGCCAATGTTTTTGATAGTATAGATTTTTGTAATATATTGTTATCCACCTTGAAGTCTGTACTTTCTCAGCATTTCTTCTCCATGTTATAATGGATAAATTTAATCATTTTATTTCACTCTCTCTCGCTGCTCGCAGATAGTGTGTGAAGGAGACGTGTATTGACCAGTGCTTACTATTTGTTATTTTACTATTACTTTATGTTTAAAACTTTTTGTTTCTCTATTAGTGTATTCATTAGTGTATTTTTATATTTAAAAAAAAAACAAACTAACCATCACGCCGCTTTCCCGCAGGGGTAGGCAGAGAGAATAGAACGCCATACCACTCTGTCTTTGCAAACATTCTTCGCCTCTTCCACGTTCATGCATCTCCTCATACATACCCGCCGATTGTTACGACTCCTAACCTCACCTCTTTCAAGTATTTGGCGTACCTGATCGTGCCATGTTTTTCTCGGTCTTCCTCTTCTTCTTTTCCCAATTCCCAACATTCGCCTCATAAATTTGTTTTACCGTTCTTTCCTCACTCATTCGTTCTACATGTCCAAACCACCTCAACACATTTTTATATTAGATACTGTATATATCGTAGTCATACAGGAGAAAGTGACCAAGTGCATTTTTTTTTTACAAAAACGTGATCATTGACTATTTGATATCTTACTAGCTTAATATTGCCCTGAAAAACATCCCAAAGGATTTTAAACTTATAAGTATATTATATTGACTTGGTAAAAATGACTAACTGCATTGGTGTTTATTTTGTTGCCAAGCAAAAGTGACTTAAATAGCCCTCCCGAACATTTTACGTTTCGTCAGTTGGTCACTTTCTCCTGTACGACTACGATATGTATCATGTTAAAGGCTTTATGTTATTGTCCGCCTCCGTAGTGTAATGGTCAGCATGCTCGGCTACCGTTCTGGAGGTCCCGGGTTCGATTCCCAGGGGGTTTAATAAATAAAAGTGATTTTTTCACTCTTAATATTTATTCAATATTACACTGGACTGGTACCTGAAATGGAGGGCTGATCACCTTTCCTTCATGTGCAATCGATCGAGGTAACACTGCGTTTATATGAAGCAGTGCCCTATGCACCATTGGGGTGCGGCAAGGGATTTATTTTATTATTATGTTAAAGGCTTTAGCCGTTCAATATCTCATCAGCATTATCTCCCCACTAATTTCTAACAGACATCAAAAGGTACAAGCCTAGATCGTTCACACTAGTCTGTTTTTTTTGGTTGGTTGGAAGATATTGCTTTATAGCAATAAGCCCGCCAATGTACACACATATTGTACAAAAGTTCAAATAATAAAAAAATAATAATAAATAAAAAATTCTAACGCACGAAGGTCTCATATATTTTTATTATTAAATGTACGACATGACACTCGTATTCTCCCTTTTCACATCCATATAACTTTTATCTTCCCCTGTATTATGTAACTGATACATTGTAGTCTAACTTGATATATTATGACATATCGTCTTACTTGGTGTTTTAACGGTATCCAACAGGACTCCTTCATTCGTTCGTTATCTTTAAAACCTATTTATTGTTACGTTTCTTGACCGTCTACAAAGAAATAATCTTTTTCTAAAATAAATAATTATCTACCATCATGCCACTTCTCCGCAGGGGTAGGCAGAGAGAAAAGAACGCCACATCAATCTGTTTTTACAAACAATCTTTACCTCTTCTATTTTCATCCATCTCCTCATACATACCGATCGATTATTGGGACTTTTGATCTGACCACTTACAATTCATATTATTTTTGACATCTCATCAAAGATGAAGAAGAATATGGAAGTCTGGGCACGAAGACGGGGCTGACGACCGTCATAGGCTGGTTCAAGCGATCGCTTTACATTCGTGTAATATTCACCAAATCTACCCATTATTGACAACCACACTACTCAAATTCTCGGAAGTTCTATATATTTCAACCAATTTTGAAACATTATTCTTGAATCACTAAAACTTCACTAGAGACATCTATTGGTAAGATGAAAAGAATTTTTTTTTTTACTGAGCAGAAACTCTTTTATTAGTATGCGAGGTCCGAATCCTGGATTTTAATCACACACATGAGAAACGCCAGAAAATATCATTTTCGTTTTTATTATTTATGCTTATAATTTGACCAGATAATTTATTGAAAACATTTTGAGTGTGTCCACATACTTGTTGACAAAATTTGGATTATCTCCAATCAAAGGAGTTACTATCATATTATTTTTGACATCTCATCAAAGGTCAGGAAGAATATGGAAATCTGGGCACTTTGGTGAGATGTCAAAAATGATATGAAAGTAACTCCTGTAATTGGAGATAATCCAGATTTTGTGAACAAGTATTTGGACACACTCAAAATGTTGCACTTACAATGATTTGAAATACTTGATCTGCCAAGTTTTCCTTGGTTTTTCTCTGCTTCTGTTACCAAGCACATTCGTCTCATAAATTTGTTTTACTGATCTTTTTTCACTCATTCGATCCACATATGCAAACCATCACAACACACCTTTCTTAATTGTATCGATAATGCATATCTCAGCCTTGCATTATTTCCTTTTATCACCATTCGAACATCTATCATACATGGGGCATACGAAGAGATCGCATTCCAACTGCGTACAGTCAGTCTACTTTCATCGTTCTTATTCCAAATCTGTGGTTCACTTCTATACATAAGGGTTGAAACCATAACTCCATTGTGCACTGCCAGTTTAGCTTTCGTTGAAGGGTTTTTATTTGCTTTAACAGATTTCAATGCGCCATTCACACAGTGTCCAACATTCTCTCTTCTTTCTATATCATTATCAATATGTTCATCAAAGAAGCATTAATTCACTTCTGCAATAAAATGGATAAGGTAAGAACTCAACAAAATATTCGAACCCGGACAGCATTAAATATAAACTATGTTGGCCCATTCGTTAAAACAAGTTATGCGCAAAAAACCTTTTCATTCCTTGCGCCAAAGATTTTTAATTTGCTGCCCGTAATTATTAAGAATTCCAGTAGTGATCATGTCTTTAAGAACAGTGTCCGTCGATGGTTGCTTCTCGTTGGAAGGGACAAGGTAGAAAGTAGAGAGTTAATTAAAGTCCAGGTATAATTATTTTATTGTAAAACTTTTATACTGTAAACTGTTAATGTTTTTATTATTTGTAAAGTATATAATCTAATAATTAAAAAAACAAATAAAAATTGTATTAACATGTAAAACATCACAGGCCATGCCCAAAGAGCCGTAAACATATAGTAAAAAAAATGTATGTACCTATGATATAAATAAACTAAAATGTATATATATATATATATATATATATATATATATATATATATATATATATATATATATATATATATATATATATATATATATATATATATATATATATATATATATATATATATATATATATATATATATATATATATATATATATATATATATTAATAAAAATATTCCCATCATTATAAAACATATTTTTTTAACATACAAAATCATCTGTCTGTTCGGAAATTCTTCAATATTTTTCCAGTAATACTCAAAATTTACTATTGTTTATTTTTACCGTACTCAAGTAGTTGTTTTCTTTTGTTGACTTAGTATGAAGACAGGCCTTTTCTGCAATGGCCTGTCTTCATACTAAGTCAGAAGAGTAAGTTTCGAAATGAAGATCGTGATGTGATTCCTCAATATTCTGAGGGATTATGTAGGTATCAACTATCACAGGAATCACAAACCTTTCATACTTAATTTATTAAAATAACTAAAAGTTTAATAACTGTTTTTTTACAATACATCCCATAATAGATGTTTTGAGCCATTGAGTTTTATCACAAAGCATTTAAAAAATATATCATCCTTACGCAGAGATATCTCGATTTTATAAATTAAAGATGGTGAAAGAGATGACAGAAAAAAACTTATTTATTTTTATAATATAAATACCAATAAAGTAAAAACTTATTACTTTATTGGGAAATAAATTGCCGGAGTAGGAATATTCTAGTTGAAATGAAAACATCAAAATTACAAAATTATTATTTACAAAATTTCAAGTCCCAAACATGGAAATCATTTATAAAAAATCCGCAATTTTTCAAATACTAAAGGGTGACAGTTATTTGAATTTAAAAAAAGTTTATCTTCGAGATCCTTAAATGATTTTTCAACTCCAAAATGCAATACTAAGTAATTTCAACAAAACTTCAAATATTTGGGAATGAAATATTTCAATAAACTTCCTAAAGAAATTTAAAAAATAGAAGATATAAAAATTCTTAAGAAAAAACTTAATGCACATTACATATAAATCTTGAAAAATGTATAAAAAAGACTATTATACAATTAATTATTTATAACATTAAACCATGAGTGTAAGTCCCTCTCCAAGCACAAGAGCTCAGTCTCTTTTTTGGAGAGGCACAGCGAATCTGAAACTAAAAGTTTTCCATATGTATAAATGTTTAGTAATTTTAAATGTTTTATGCTATACTTAAAAATGTAACTACATTGAATAAATTTAAAAAAATAAAAAATAAAAATGATAAACTGCCATATACATATACACATCACACAATAAGTTCGTATAAAAATTACAGAAATTCTTTTTTAATTACTCATTCATACGCATCAGTAAGACCATATAAGATTAGCTTTTATTGATTTCTCCTTTCTCAAGGTAATCCATGAATAAAATACTAGATTGTTCCGAATGAAGGCACAGCTGAGATAAGCATTATCGATACAATGAAAGGGTGGTGAGATAATTTGGGCATGTGACTCAAACGAGTGAAGAAAAATACATTTATGAGGCAAATGTAGTTAATAATAAAGACAGAAAAAAAGCGAAAAAATTGGCTCGAAAGTATTTGAAATACTTGAAAGTATTCAGGTCAGAAGTCGGAATGACTATAAATAAAATTATGGATAAAGTTAAGAAAGGCGTGTTGATTGGACATGTCGCTCACTCCTTTCAAGAACGTTGTTAATCAAAAATCGTCAATTTTCAGTTGTGCATGTTTTCGGAATGCCCAGAAAATGTACTATATCCCAGCAAAAGAGACATATTTTTAACTTAATATTTACCCGCTACAGAGCAGAAAATGTTCTTTTTGCATTTAGAAGAAAAGGTATGGTTTAATAATTTTTTTTAAATGCACTAAATATTTTTCAAATAGAGAAAAAACCTTCAGGTTTTACCTCAAAAGAACTGTTGCACAGTAAAAAGTTCATTAAGTGGCTTGATATTTATTTTTTATACATTGTGTTAAATTTTTAAACTTTAAAAACATTCTCCTGCAGAATCAAGTTTTTTGATTTATGACGTTCTTGAAAGGAGTGAAATGAGTGATTAAGGAGAAGTAAAACAAGTTTATGGGTCGAATGTAGTTGGTAATAGAAGCAGAGAAGGACTGAAAAAAAACTGGATTTAACAAGTATTTTAGTTTTATTTATGGCCAGGAGTCGGAATAATCGGCGGGTATGTATCAGGAGATTCATGAACGCGGAAGACCAGAAACCAAACTTTATTTAAAATACCTAAAATACACACCAAGTCTTCCAGAAATTCATTTTTAAATCGAGCCTGCGATATGTGCAATGTAATGCTTAATGAAATATACATCAGTAATGTTTCTTTTAATACGTTTAAGAGAAATATTATTGATGTCTGTTTGACCAGTTGAAAAAGAAAGTTTCTATTATTTGATAAAAACATGTAATGTAAGTTTATTATATAGTTATACTTTTATATACATGACAGTTTATTTTTATTTTTAGATAACTTAAGTGAAAACCTCTAATTGGAATGTTATTTTTTTAATTTTACTATGTTGTGTTATTTTTGTTACATATTCTGTTGGTTTTCCAAAAAAAAAAACAAATGATAAAATAATAAAACCCTTATCCGCACCCCAATGCTGCATAGGGTACTGCGTCATATAAACGCAGTGTTATCTTGATCGTTTACACATGAAGGAAAGGTGATCAGCCCTCCGCTTCAGGTACCAGTCCAGGGTAATATTTAATAAATATGACAGTGAAAAAATCACTAATATTTATTTTACCCTCCTTGGGCATCGAACCCGGGACCTCCAGAACGGTAGCCGAGCGTGCTGACCATTAGACTACGGAGGCGGGCAAAATGTATAAATATATAAATAAAAATAAATAAAAAGAGAGAAAGATTCTTTGCAAAGACAGATATGTGGAACGTTCTATTTTCTCTGCTAGATGGTTAATTAGTTAATAAATTTTGATGAACTTCATATTAATAATCGTAATTTTTATAAAAATAAACTTCCGGCATTTTTTTTCTGGGACGCGTCTCAAAGGTTCACCATCCCTGTATAATAAGATATCCAGCAAGTCGAAGTCAAGCAACTGAACATTTTAATTAAGTTTGAAGCAGAGTCCAAACTCTATTGATTGAACCGTGTAAATATATAGGTAAACAACAGGCCCAGAATACTAACGAATATATATATATATATATATATATATATATATATATATATATATATATATATATATATATATATATATATATATATATATATATATATATATATATATATATATATATATATATATATATATATATATATATATATATATATATATATATATATATATATATATATATATATATATATATATATATATATATATATTTCTGATGAACTGTTTCACCGAGATTGACCGACGCTTACAATGATAATCAAATAGCCCATCGCGTCGGTTCTCAAAACGTGCTTCACGAAGCCCCGGGGCTTTGCAAGGCCTCGAGATGAATCTTTAATAATGCTAAGGTTGAGATCTGCAAACATAACAATTAATCTTTTACGATTAGGTAAATAAAACAAATACATGATGAAAGAGAGTAATAAATAATAAAACCCTTATCTGCAACCCAATGGTGCATAGGGCACTGCTTCATATAAACGCACTGTTATCTTGATCGTTTACATATGAAGGAAAGGTGATCAGCACTCCGCTTCAGTTATCAGTCCAGGGTATTATTAAATTAATATTAGAGTGAAAAAATCACTTATATTTATTTGACCCCCCCTGGGAATGGAACCCGGGACCTCCAGAACGGTAGCCGAGCGGTCTGACCATTATACTACGGAGGCGGACAAAGTAAGGTGAGGATCTATAAAACCTGCGTAAGACCGATCCTGACATACGGCACGGAAACAAGAGCCGACACCGCGAGAACAAAAAGCCTTCTTAGGACATCCGAAATGAAAAATCTACGACCCATTGCAGGCTTAACACTTCGCGACAGAGTAAGAAACTCAGATATAAGAAAAATCTGCGATGTTGAAGATGTTGTGCGATGGGGAAGAGAAAGAAGACGTTTCTGGAGAGATCATGTGAGAAGAGCGAGTTCGGATCGAGTGGTGAGGGTGGCAGCGGACAGCAGCATAGGCGGGATCAGACCCTCAAGAAGACCACCTAAACGATTGAAAGATAGCTGGTACCTATATATATATATATATATATATATATATATATATATAATACCTAAAATACACACCAAGTCTTCCAGAAATTCATTTTTAAATCGAGCCTGCGATATGTGCAATGTAATGCTTAATGAAATAGACATCAGTAATGTTTCTTTTAATACGTTTAAGAGAAATATTATTGATGTCTGTTTGACCAGTTGAAAAAGAAAGTTTCTATTATTTGATAAAAACATGTAATGTAAGTTTATTATATAGTTATACTTTTATATACATGACAGTTTATTTTTATTTTTAGATAACTTAAGTGAAAACCTCTAATTGGAATGTTATTTTTTTAATTTTACTATGTTGTGTTATTTTTGTTACATATTCTGTTGGTTTTCCAAAAAAAAAAACAAATGATAAAATAATAAAACCCTTATCCGCACCCCAATGCTGCATAGGGCACTGTGTCATATAAACGCAGTGTTATCTTGATCGTTTACACATGAAGGAAGGGTGATCAGCCCTCCGCTTCAGGTACCAGTCCATGGTAATATTGAATAAATATTACAGTGAAAAATCACTTATATTTATTTTACCCCCCTTGGGAATCGAACCCGGGACCTCCAGAACGGTAGCCGAGCGTGCTGACCATTACACTATGGAGGCGGACAAAATGGTATTTTACCGAGTCCAAACAGCATCGTGGAGCATATTACACCGATATTTAAGCTAAAATCCCATTCAAACTATGGTGCTGGAACTTATCCTTGTCTAGAACTTCCATCTCGATGCTATGTTGCCTCAGGTCTGGGCACTGCTCACTGCCTGTGCACCTCTATAAGATACGAGCGTTACATCACTATTTTGCGAATGTGGACAAGATATAAGGGATGCAAACCATACGTTCTTTCAGTGTTCGCTCACAACAGAGAACCCTTCTTTCACACGAGAAACGCCAGAAAATAACATTTTCATTTTTGAACAATTATTTTGATACACTCAAAATGTTGTCACTATAAATAATTTATCATAACTTAATTATAATGTCGACCAGTTTTGAAGCTAACCACTTCTTTTTCAAGACTGAAGTAATAAATATATTATTAGATTAAAACCAATATATATTTTTTTTAGCTTTTCCACTTTATTTTTATTTGAGCAGCGACCGGGTTTCGTCGTTACCGACATCATCAGACTGGTGATGTCGTAACTGATGATGTCATAACTGGTGACCCAGTCTGATGATGTCGGTAACGACGAAACCCGGTCGCTGGTCATATAAAAATAAAGTGGAAAAGCTAAAAATATTGGTTTTAATCTAATAATATATTAAAATGCAATTCCATCACGAAGTGTCAGTGGATAATATAAATCTATTATGTAGTAATCAATTTTGAAAAATAAGCGGTTAGCTTCGAAACCGGTAAACATATATAAACAATAAATTATCTACAGTGATTTTAAACCAAAGTTTTATTTTAATATATAGAGTTGTTTTATTCTTCTGGGTGCTTGATTTAACTGGCAACGTCGGCGTCGGCGTCGTTCATTTTGACATGTGAGTTAGCGTATTTATAGCTGCCCGCCCAAAGTGGTACTTGCACAGACGGGGGATAGCTGAAAGCAGGTCATGCGGGTTTAAAAACGGACCACGGACTCATTCAATCTCATTTTGTTACCGAATACAGATAAAACTGAAGCTTAGCGAATCATTACGATGCTTTTATTTGATTGCACCGCATCTCTGTGCCCGAGGGAAAACCATCACTGGTCCATTTTGATCTAAGAACGGTGTCACATTAGATTGGATATTTCTCGATATCAAAAGAGACAAGACACAGCTATGTAAGGACTTTCAATCCCCGTTTTACACATGAAAACCACACTACTCTTAATGTAACTAAATGGTAAATAATATAATATTTTTTAAAGGAATAAACCTTAAAGCCTCTATTTTTAGAGGCTTTTCTGCATACAGGATAGTAAGGATAGGAAACTCCTTGATTTATATTTTTTTCTTTATATTAAATTCTTTTGCATTACATGACATAAATTCAAATACAAAAAAAAATATGAGAAAAATATAAATATAAATACAAAAAAAGATCCCACAAAGGCATGGCCTGTGTGTGGGTATACAATATAATTTAGGTCATAGTAAAGGGAATGAGGGTAAAGGTATTGTAAGTAGAACTAGAAATAATAATGTTAATATAAAATACAAAAAATACTTGACTATTTGAAAACATTTTTTTTAAATAAAATTAAAAACTTAAAAACATAAAAAAGATGAAAAAGTAAAAAGTAAGCAAGCATGTACTACAAAAAAATAACTATCAGTCTTATGACTCAGTTCATATAAGTTCACAACAGCCAACTATGTAGGAATAAAGAAAGCTTTTATATGGCAGAGACCCTTTAATTCATACGCAAAATTCGAAGATTATTTTCATACACTGGGAAACGCCCGAAAACTTGAGTATTATTTTTTTACGCAGGTTATAATTCAGTCAGTTAGTTTTATTTACGACATTTAGAGTGTATCTTAATACTTGTTCACAAATCTATATTTTCTCAACTTATGAGTTATTATATTTTGAGATCTTAAAAAAAAAGAATAACTGTAAGGAAGTCTGCGTATTGACAAGGTTTAAAACCTGTCATAGGCTGGTTTCGTGATCACTTTACCTTTTTTTGGAACCCCTTAGTTATATGATCAATCGCAGGTCATATGATGTCACGAAAAAATTTCTAGGAGTTTCAAAATTTTGAGTAGTGTAGTTGTCAATCATGGGTGGAATTGTGAACGCTGCATATGTGTAAAGGGACATCACACCAGCATATGATAGAAAATACGCCTAAGTCATACGCCCTGTAAATACCATATACACATTATTCAGATTTTTTTTAAATCTAAAATTACTCATTAGTGTAGAAAACCCTGATTTATAAACAAGTATTTAGACACACTCAAAATGTTGTAAATTAAATGACATAATCAAATAAAACAATAAGCTTTAAGTGTAAGTCCCTCTCCAAGCACAAGAGCTCAGTCTCTTTTTTGGAGAGACAGCAAAACTAAAAGTATAAGTTTGCCATATCGCTCACTCCTTTCCAGAACGTCATATATCAAAAATCGTCATTTTTCAGTTGTGCATGTTTTCGGAATGTCCAAAAAATGTACTATATCCCAGCAAAAGTGGCATATTTTTTACTTAATATTTACCCGCTACAGGGCTGAAAGTGTTGTTTTTGCATTTTGAAGAAAAGGTATTGTTTAATTATTTTTTTAATGCACTTTATATTTTCAAATGGTGAAAAAACCTTCAGGTTTTACCTAAAAAAATCTGTTGCACAGTAAAAAGTTCAGTAAGTGGCTTGATATTTATTTTTAATAAATTGTATTATATTTTTAAACTTCAAAAACGTTCTCCTGAAAATCAATTTTTTTTATCTATGACGTTGTTGAAAGGAATGAGCGATATGTATAAATTTATAGAAATTGTATCAAATTGTATTAAAAAATGTAATTTTATTACATAAATAAAAAAGTAAAATTATAAGCTAAATTTTTTTTAAATCACGTTTTCAGGCGCACTGAAAACGTTGTGAATATCATTGATCGTTTAATTTACAGCGTTCGTTCAGAAGTCAGATCCGGCGAGTTGTGAGAGCGCCCACCTGTTGCTATAGGAACGCGCCCACCGGACGTACTCGTAATACTAAATATAATACTCATAAAGGCAGTCAAAGCACAAGCTGTGTTCTTTGTGTGAACTTTGTGAGCTTCCCGCCACTGAAACGGATTCAGCAAACCGCGGAACAAGTCGTAATAAGAGTTCGGAAACTTGAGCGACGTATATTTTGTAAATATAATATTTTTTTCGTTAACAACAGCAACATACAAAATTACAAAACTGTTTTTCAAATAATTTATTAATTGCTTATAAACTACTAAACAAAATATTAAGGCTGAAAAAAATTAACCCCCAAAAAAATCTAAAAGATATCCATCCATATACATATCGCTCACTCCTTTCAAGAACGTCATAAATAAAATAAAAACTTGAATTTTCAGAAAAACGTTTTTAAAGTTTAAAAATATAGCACAATTTATTAAAAATTTATATCATGCCATGTATTTATATATCTTTATATAAATATATGTGTTAATATATATATATATATATATATATATATATATATATATATATATATATATATATATATATATATATATATATATATATATATATATATATATATATATATATATATATATATATATATATATATATATATATATATATATATATATATATATATATATATACATATATATATATGTATGTATATATATACATACATATATATATATATATATATATATATATATATATATATATATATATATATATATATATATATATATATATATATATATATATATATATATATATATATACATATATATATATATATATATATATACATACATACATATATATATTGACATCTCATCAAAGATGAAACAGATGAGATGATGAGATATCAAAAAAAACTCCTGTAATTGGAGATAATACAGATTTTGCGAACAATTATTTAGACACACTCAAAATGTTGTAAATATCAAGCCACTTCTTGAACTTTTTAGTGTGCAATAGATCTTTTTATGTAAAATCTGAATATTTTTCTCCATTTGAAAAATATTCAGTTTATTTAAAAAAATAATTAAACAATACCTTTCCTTCAAAATGCAAAATGCTTCTGCCCTGTAGCTGGTAAATATTATGTTAAAAATATGCCTCTTTTGCTGGGATATAGTACATTTTCTGAGCATTCCAAAAACATGCAAAACTGAAAATTAACGATTTTTGATTTATGACGTTCTTGAAAGGAGTGAGCGATATGTAAAACAAAACATTGAAAGAATATGCATTAAACAAGCCAATAACAGTTAACCACAGAAACATAAAGTATTATTTTTTGGTATCTCATCAAAGATGAAGAAGAATATGGATGTCTGGGCATTTACGGGGTTGACGACCGTCATAGGCTTGTTTAAGTGATCACTTTACACACGTGTAGCATTCACCAATTCTACCCATTATTGACAATTACACTACTCATATTTTAGAATATGGAATTTTTTAACAGACCTCGAATTTCATAAAGTACCTACTTAAAAATAATATTGGTCGTAAAATCAATTTGCGGTGAAAAACCGCAAATCAAGTACGTTGTGCATTAAAACTTTTTCAATTGGCTACAATCAAATTAATTTGATATTCTGCGGTTATGAGGTCTATGGGAAGCCCTCCATAAAGCAGAGAATCTAAAGCCCTCTAAACTCTATTATAAATTATCCATGGATTACGAATATTCATTTAAAATAATGCAATGAGGGTTGAATATTGTGGTATTTTCACCCTTGTTTGATTTTAGAAACATCAACATTGGTATACCACACTGATTCATAATAATGTAATTTCTTTGACTTCAAATAATGCTGCAAAATAATTCTGCTTTACAACAATTTACTATTATCAAATAAATTAAATAAATCGTTGCAATAATTCTGTTAAAAATAAGGTTATCTAATTTCAAATAAATCTTAAAATAATATTGCTTATAAACAATCTAGTACTTTTAAATAAATTAAATAAATCGTCGCCATAATTCTGCTAAAAATAAAGTTTTCTAATTTCAAATTATTCCAAAAACAATTTTGCTTTTAAACAATTAAGTAATTTCAAATAATTTTAACAATTTACTGCAATAATTCTGCTAAAAATAAAACTAAATAATTTTTATAAAAAATCCAATAATTCTGCTAATAAAAACACTTCCTACGAAATAATTCAAAAGGGTTTAATATTGTCGTTTATTTCAATCTTGTTTAATTTTAGAAATATCTGCTTTAGTACGCCATACTTATTCACAATCATAATAAAAATATATAACAATTTTGTTTGTTTCCAAATCGTTTTTCAATAATCTGGGTTTCTCAAAGTAGGAGAAATTTTTATACTATGACATCTTGACATAGACGAAGAAAAATAAAATAATCTGGTAAAGTTTAAGGCTTAGCAAAAAAGTATAAAATTACATTTTCAGGTGTTTCCCAGTATCTTAAATAATCCGGTAAGGATCTCGCATACATGTAAAAAAAAGGGTTTCTGGTAAATAAAAGCTTTCTCAAACTGACCACAGTTGGCTACAATGAACTCAAAATTAAAGCGTTATGAGATTTATGTTACATTTAGGAATTTCGTTACAAAAATTTAAAAAGCGGGGTTTTCAATCATGGGTAGAATGGTGAATGTTATACTTTTGCCAAATGATCTCTTAACCAACCTATGACAGGTCTTATGCCCTGAAAATACTTTCTGTATTCTTCTTCATCTATGTAGAGATGTCAAAATTTTTATTAATTTTTTTTTATTTTAAGTCATTCTTATAATTCTGCTAATAAAATAAACTTTAGTGATTAGTCAGTTAGTGATTGTCCTGATGAAGAGACGGGTACGTCTCGAAACCGGTAGACATAAAAATCTCGGTGAGTGGTTATGTACTACTTTTATTAACATTTTTGTAAAAAAAAAAATAAGTAAAAATGACTAACCACAAAGTAAATGCTTTAAATTTTAACAATATTGATATTTAAAAAAAAATAATAAATTAATTAATTCGGCAGTCGCGATATGGTAAAATCTATCCATGTTTAATTTAAGTTTTTCTTAGTAAATGCCACTTTTTTAGAATCTATGTACTGTGACACGTGTTTCACGCCGCTTCCCCGCAGGGGTAGGCAGAGAGAATAGAGCGCCACACCACTCTGTCCTTGCAAACATTCTTAGCCTCTTCCACGTTCATGCATCTCCTCATACATACCCGCCGATTGTTACGACTCCTTACCTGACCACTTTCAAGTATTTGGCATACCTGATCGTGCCATGTTTTTCTCGGTTTAAAAATGTTTTTTTTTTGTTTAAAAATGATGTGCAATGCATCAAAATACGCGTTACAATAGATTTTAAGAAATAGTGGTATTTACTAAGAAAAAAATTAATTTCAAATAATTCTAAGTATGAAAAACTAGCATACTACAACTATTGCGTAAAAACATACTTCATCTTTATTAAGACGTCAATAATATATCTCGATATATAGCCCTGAAAGGATTGAATCCAGAATTCATGTAATCAATAAAAATATTGACACCAAACATTTTTCGTTACATAACCACTCGTACAACACACTTGATAAATTAACGCTAGAAACGCTTTAGCAAATTGTTCTCGGATCAGCAGCCTCCATCAAGCTGTGCGGTGGATGCCATTTCCGGCGCCGCCGCCATCTTGTTTCCTCTTCCCTTCAGGACGCACTTCCGCTATTACAATCTGAAATATTTGCTTGCTGGGGGGCGTAATCACAACTGTTACAATCAATGGGCCATCCAGGGTGGGAGGGATGGAAAATGATTTTTTTTAACGTTATATGGAATTAAAAATACAACAAAAAAACTATTCTCTAACCCAGTGTTTCGCAAACTTTTGTTATTCAAGGTACATCTGCCAAATCAAGAAATTTTGGAGTTACACCACAGAAAAAACAAAGTTTATCTAAAATTGATTTATTATTAAAATTAATTTTATGCATAACATATATCGCTCACTCTTTTCAACAACTTCATATTTCGAAAAACTTGATTTTTTCATGAGATCGTGAATTTAATGGAGTGTACTAAAAATCAAGCCACTTATTTAAAATTTCACTGTGCAACAGATCTTTTTAGGTAAAACTTGAAGGTTTTTCTACCATTTTAAAAACGTAAAGTATATTTAAAATAATAACTAAACAATATATTTTCTTCAAAATGCAAAAACATCACTTTCTGCCCTGTAGCGGGCAAATATTTTGTTTAAAAATATGCCGCTTTTGCTGAGATATAGTATATTTTCTTGGCATTCCGAAAACATGCACAACTGAAAATTGACGATTTTTGAGCGATATAACATATTATGTTTAATGCGAAATGTGAGCCTGCTGAACTGAGCACAGGCAATCAAAATTTTGAGCAATTGTTGATAAAGCTGTGTTATCCTTACAAAACTAGACTTTTTCCGCGGCACACCAAGTAATCATCACCGTACACCAGTGTGCCGTGGCACACACTTTGCGGAACACTACTCTAACCTTTATAAGCACCCAAGAATGCATAGGGTACTGGACTAACTAACTTACCATCACGCCGCTTAGGCAGAAAAAATAGAGAGCTTTGCCAACCTGTATTTGCAAACAATCTTTCCACCATTTCCATATTCATGCATCTCCTCTTATTATTCTATCTCTTCAAACCCTTATCTGCATCCCAATGGTTCAATGGCACTGCATCATATAAACGCAGTGTTATCTTGATCATTAATTAACACATGAAAGAAAGGTGATCAATCCTCCTCTCGAGGTACCAGTCCAGGGTAATATTAAATAAATGTTGGAGTGAAAAGATCACTAATTATTCCAACTTCTGACCTGAAAACTTTCAAGTTTATTTTGCATATAAAAAGCATCGTTAAATTTGTGATATGGTAATATAACACTCTCCTTATCATTCATCATTTACTTTGTAATACTACTTAAAAACACTACTTTACGATAATCATTCCATCAATTGTAGACTACACTTAACCTGATGATGGAACGGTTTTACGAAACCTGTAGTCAAGAAGTAGTATTTAAGTCATTTTCCACAAAGTGAATGATTAAAAGAAGGTTACTATAAAGCACTGAATACTTCACATGTTTTTTGACATCTCATCAAAGATGAAGAAGAATATGGAAGTCTGGGCATTTACAGGGCTGACGACCGTCATAGGCTGGTTTAAGTGATCAATTTACACACGTGTAACATTCACCAATTCTACTCATTATTGACAGCCACGATTCTCAAATTCTTGGTTCTATACATATGAACCAATTTTGAAAAATTATTCTTGAAACACTAGAACTGCACTAGAGACATCTATTGATGAGATGAAAAGAAGCTTTTTATTAAAAATTAAATAATTATTTAGTGAATTGCCAGACTTTCATATTGTTCTTCATCTTTGATAAGATCTCAAAAAATAATATGAAAATAACTCCTGTAATCGGAGATAATCTAGATTTTGTGAACAAGTATTTGGACACACTCAAAATGTTGTACTGAATACTTGGTCACGCTAAAGTCAAATTTTCTTAAATTGTCCTCTGATTATATTTCCAACTGGGTTCATATAGATAAATAAATGTTATTTAAACTCAAATCAGTCAAAATCAATCAGAGAACGGAAAATCAAAGTATTGTCATTCATAACTCGATAATTTACAAAACGGACGAGGAAGGGATGATTTGCATCCCGGGTGCAATGAATCGACCGGAAGCTAACTTCCTCCCCTACGGATATGGCATACGCTACACTCGGCATAGAGGAATTACTTGCTTACTTCAGGATATTAAAATAATTAGGGTTATTCTGGTTTAAACGTTAAATAATTTGCGAATTATCTTTTTTCATTTTATTGGAATACCAATAGAATATTTAACGAAAATAACATAATATAAATAAAAATAATAAAACCCTTATCCGCACCCCAATGATGCATAGGGCACTGTGTCATAAAAACTCAGTGCTATCTTGATCGTTTACACATGAAGGAAAGGTGATCAGGCCTGCGCTTCAGGTACCAGTCCATGGTAGTATTGAATAAATATTGCAGTGAATAAATCACTTATATTTATTATATTATATTATTTATTATCACTTATACTTATATTACAAAAATAAAATAAAATAAATAAGATTTTAATTAGAGGTTTCACTTTAAAAAACTAACTATCACGCCGCTTCGCCACAGGGCTAGGCAGAGAGAATAGAACGCCACACTACTCTGTGTTTGCAAACATACCCGCCGATTGTTCGGCGGGTATGTATGAGGACGACTCCAAACCTGACCATTTTCAAGTATTTGGCATACCTGATCGTGCCACGTTTTTCTCGGTCTTTCTTCTTCAAAATTATTTTTTGATATCTCATCAAAGATGAAGAAGAATATGGAAACCTGGGCATTTATGGGGCTGACGACCGTCATAGGCTGGTTTAAGTGATAACTTTACACACATGTAACATTCACCAATTCTACCCATTATTGACAACCACACTACTCAAATTCTTGGAAGTTCTTTATATATGAACCAATTTAGAAACCTTGTTCTTGAATCACTAGAACTTCACTAGAGACATCTATTGGTGAGATGTAAAGAAGCTTTTTATTAAGCAGAAACTCTTATATTAGTATGTGAGATCCGAATCCTGGATTATAATCACACACATGAGAAACGCCAGAAAATACCATTTTCATTTTTATTATTAAGCTTATAATTTGACCAGATAATTTATTTACAACATTTTAAGTTTGTCCAAATACTTAATGTTTAAAAAATTGGAGTAGTGTGGTTGTCAATCATGGGTAGAATTGGTCACTGTCACATATCGCTCACTCTTTTCAAGAACGTCATAAATAAAAAATCGTCAATTTTCAGTTGTGCATGTTTTCAGAATGCCCAGAAAATGTACTTTTTCCCAGCAAAAGTGTCATATTTTTCACTTAATATTTACCCGCTACAGGGCAAAAAGTGTGGTTTTTGCATTTTGAAGAAAAGGTTTTGTTTAATTATTTTTGTAAATATACTAAATTTTTTTCAAATGGAGAAAAAACCTTCAGGTTTTAGCTTAAAAGATCTGTTGCACATTAAAAAGTTCGATAAGTGGCTTGATATTTATTTTTGAAATATTGTATTATATTTTAAAACTTTAAAAACGTTCTCCTGAGAAATGAAGTTTTTTTGATTTATGACGTTCTTGAAAGGAGTGAGCGATATGTTTAAACTGATTACTTAACTAGCCTATGACAGGTCGTTAGCCCTGTAAATACCCACAATTTTATATCCTTATTCATCTGTGTCGACATGTTGCAATGTAAAAATAGCTCTTAGTTTAGAAATACAGATTTATAAAAATAATTTTGTAAATAAAATATTATGAGTAGCCATAACAGGATGACATTATAATTCATTATAATTAAATGAATTTTGTTAAAAGTTCTATTTAAAGCACTAACTTTGTGACTTTGTGAAAGTTCACAGAAATAGTATGAAATTGAAATATTCGTGTGAATAATAAAAACACAGATATTTCACTTTTTATTACAATAAATTAAAAATATGATCTATTTCAGATCTATCCACATACGGAAAAATACACGTATTGTAAGGATAAGATAAGATGGAATACAAAATATTTTACCATAATTGTATTCATTGGTTTACGAGTAAACGTAAGAAAATTTGAACTCCATACAGCGTATAATTTCCCATGCATAATTCCATCGATTCACTTCTTATTCGAATCCCATACAGCATTTTCCAAAGGATTACGTCTTTTCAAATTGAAGGGCGAGACTAAAATTGAATACAAATTGGTACGCGATCTTATTGAATATACCATTTTCAGCGCTCCAAAGCACAATACCTGAAGACTGAAAAACTGAATTCGCTGAAAATGACTGAAAATGCTTGATATAAGAAAAGGTCGCTGTAGCAAGGCGTTTCAAAATCTTGACACATTACTTTTTTTGAAGGAAAATTTGAAGGTTAAGAAGTTCTTTTGTTAGGAAAATTTCTCGCTTTTATAAATAACTTCTTGGGCAATTAATAACCCCTGTTTCATAAATAAATGCAAATAAATGTGTCCTCTGCACGGGAAAACTCGGTGAAGGAATATAACTATACATTTTTGACATCTCAACTTACATGGAAAAGAATATGGATGTCTGGGAATTCACAGGGCTTATGACCTGTCATAGGCTGGTTAATTGATCACTCTACGAACGATCAACATTCACTATTGTGTTGTCAAACCACTCAAATTTTTGGAACTCCTACATATTAAATATCATTTATCTCATGACGCTGTACGAGTATATATGCGCTTAAAAGAGCCATCTGTATTTAAGTAATCAAGTTTTTATTTATCAGAAATCTCTTTTGCATATGTGCAATATCTAAACCCTGGATTATTTTTACAAACTAAAAAATGCCTGAAAACCTGATTTTAAATATTTCATTTTTTTTCATTTTTTTAGTTCCAAAGTGACGAAAAATCAAATTGTGGTCCTGTGGTTGCTATTGCGAACTCTAAATCAAAGTTTCCGAGTTTTCGAGTTTCGAACCCACCATACAAAAATATTTTTATTTACGTAACGTGTCGTTTAACCATAAAAATAAGAAAATTATGTATTTGCATATGTAATAAAAACAAAAATATATCGTAGTCGTACAGGAGAAAGTGACCAACTTACAACACGTAAAATGTTCAGAGGGCCATTTAAGTCACTTTTACTTGGCAAAAAAGTAAACATCAATGCAGTTAGTCATTTTTAACAAGTCAATATATTATACATCCAAGTTTAAAATCCATTGGGATTTTTTTCAGGACAATAAAAAGTTAGTAAGTGCTTTGGGATTTTTCTGGACAATATGAAGTAAGATACCAAATAGTCAATAATCAAGTTTGTGTAAAAAAATGCACTTGGTCACTTTCTTCTATCATAAAATGACAAACCAAATTATGGTTTTAATCTCTAGTTGATGTTTTATTTGTGGTTCTAGTACTAATATCAATTCCATTTAAAAATTGAAAAACTTAAAAAAACACGTTTGACTGGCTTTATTTTTTATATATTTATGCCAAATTTTATTTTATATATTTATGTAAATCCAGTAAAATGACTGTAGCATACTTTCTTATACACATTAATAAATTAAAATATACTTCTGTTTATACATAAAACGTTCTCTAAGAGTTTTTAAAGTATGTTGTAAGTCTAATAAATAAAATGTAACTTTGTTTTAAAATCACTATAAATATTTTATTATAACTTAATTATAATGTTTACCAGTTTCAAAGCTAGCCGCTTCTTTATCGAGACTGATTAATACTGTATTAATCAGTCTTGATAATGAAGCGGTTAGCTTCGAAACCGATAGACATTATAATTAAGTTATAATGAAATAGTGATTTCAAAACAAAGTTACATTTTAATTTTCAAATGGAAAATCACAAAGTTAGTGCTTCAAATATAAATTATAAGTTGTATGTATTTATGTATTTATGAAGTTTTATATATTTTATTGCAACGTTTAACTTAAATCCTTCATAAAAACCTTAATTTCTCTGCCTAACCTCAAATTTAGGGGCTTTTCTGGTGTGGTTTTCCATTAAACGTAATGAAATTCCACGTGTCGTATTGGGAAATTCAGCCTACAGAAATTCACGCTCACTTGGTCTCTGTGTATATTGGAATTAATTCAATTGAACATCTATTGGCCCGCGGGAATGGCAACTCGTATATTTATTTTATAATCGCAGTTCGATAATGATATGAAAATCTCAAATCAATTAAGTAGTTAAATCATTATTTAACCAACGTCATTTGTTGATATTATGAATACTGGATGAAAGCTTCACCTCCGTGGTGTCATGATTAGCACGCTTGGCTACCGTTCCGGGTTCGATTCCCAGGGGAGTCTGATATATGTAAGTGATATTTTTACTGAAATGTTTATTCAATATTTCCCTGGACTGATACCTGAAGCGGAGGGCTGATCACCTTTCCTTCATGCATTAACGATTAAGATAACACTGTGTTTATATGATGCAGTGCCCTATGCATCATCGGGTGCAGATAAGGTTTAGAAGAAGAGTTCATCTATGTTGAGATGTCGAAAATGTTGTAGACTTTAAATTAAGATTTAAATTAAGTTATCAAATCGTCGGAAAACATATTAAGACTATTTTGAGTAAGAACAAAAAATAAATACTTAATGTTTTTTTTTTTAAAAAGTCTCTCTTCAACGAGTTTCTCGCGCCAGTTCATAGATGACTCACCTCAGTCGTTAAAATTTATTTAATATTACCCTAGACTGGTACCTGGAGCGGAGTGCTGATGACCTTTCCTTCATGTGATAATGATCAAGATAACACTGTGTTTATATGATGCAGTGCCCTACGCATCATTGGGGTGCGGATAAGGGTTTGAATGAAATGAATGTATGAAAGGTATACCATGCACACCATCCTGGTAATAAAACTAATAAAAACCTATCAGCAGAAGCAAAATTGCCAGTATAAAGCGGAGTCATGGTACCAATCCTTATATATGAAACTGAAGCATGAAGTTTGGCATGAGAAAGATAATATATATATATATATATATATATATATATATATATATATATATATATATATATATATATATATATATATATATATATATATATATATATATATATATATATATATATATATATATATATATATATATATATATATATATATATATATATATATATATATATATATATATATATATATATATATATATATATATATATATATATGTATATGTATATATATATATATATATATATATATATATATATATATATATATATATATATATATATATATATATATATATATATATATATATATATATAAATTAAGAAAGGTGTGTTGAGATGGTTTGGACATGTAGAACGAATGAGTGAGGAAAGAACGGTAAAACAAATTTATGAGGCGAATGTTAGCGGGAAAAGAAGCAGAGGAAGACCGAGAAAAACATGGCACGATCAGGTATGCCAAATACTTGAAAGTGGTCAGGTTAGGAGTCGTAACAATCGGCGGGTATGTATGAGGAGATGCATGAACGTGGAAGAGGCGAAGAATGTTTGCAAGGACAGAGTGGTGTGGCGCTCTATTCTCTCTGCCTACCCCTGCGGGGAAGCGGCGTGATGGTTAGTTAGTTAGTTAGTTATATATATGTATATATATATATGTTTATATATATATGTATATATATATATATATATATATATATATATATATATATATATATATATATATATATATATATATATATATATATATATATATATATATATATATATATATATATATATATAAATATATAGAATATACCGCAAAAAGACGTATGAATAATCTTAAATAAAAAATGAAAAGCATATTTTCTAGCGTTTCTCAAGCATAACCCAGGATTATAATCCAGTATTCGGACCTCACATACAAATGAAAGAGTTCTGCTTATTAACAAGCTTCCCTCATCCCACCATAGATGTCTCTAGAGAAGTTCTGGTGATGTAAAACACTGTGTTTTGAGTTTGATCAATATATCACGAAGTTCCATGAATTTTAATGGTGAAGTTATCAAACATAGGTAAGATTGGTGAATGTTACAAGTGTGATCAATTAAATTAGCCTTTGACGGTCGTAAGCTTCGTAAATGCTCAGACTTACTTATTTTTCTTCATCCATGTTGAGATTTTAAAAAATAATACCGTAAAATTTTACTTGAGTTGAAAGAAAAAAATAAGTTATAAGTTTTCGATTATCCTGCCTTCAGGATGAGTAAAAAAATGTATAAATTGAAGAAAAAATCGATTGCCTTCTTTACATATTTTTAAGTATCGATATCTTTCCTGCAAAATCCTGTATAAGAGTTTATGGGAGATATCCATTTAAAAATTTACGACCTATTTTATGTGTTCAATTGAATGGAGTATCCCATAACGTAAAATATATTTATTCGTTGTTCGTTAGCCATAAAATAAATCGGTATTTCTTGGGGTTTTACTTGTTAAAGCACTATGTTTTTTTAAGTATTACGTCTTAGACAAAGTAAATTATTAAGGACAACTCTACAAAGGTTCAGACTTCCACGTTTACATTTCAATAAACTTCTTCGTCTATAAATACATCAACAACAAAAGATTTATTATAACATTTTGAGTGTGTCCATTTCATCAAAGATTCAAGAACAATGTTTCAAAATTGATTCATATATATAGAATTTCCAAGAATTTGAGTAGTTTGGTTGTCAATAATGGGTAGAATTGGTGAATGTTACACGTGTGTAAAGTGATCAAAATCAGCCTATGATGGTCGTCAGCCCCGTAAATGCCCAGACATCCATATTCTTCTTCATCTTTAATGAGATTTCTTTTTTTTAAATATTATTCACTGTTTATAAGGTGATCATTTAAATCAGCCAATGACATGTTGTAAGCTCCTTGTAAAAGGTCAGACATCCTTTATTCCATTTCAAAACATCTTACTATTCATATACAGCACTTGCCATATGTGTTAGGCACCCTCTACAGAATAGGAAAATATTCACTTACTGTTGAGATGTGTTGAGATGGTTTGGACATCTGGAGTAAATGAGTGAGGAAAGAACGTTAAAAAAGTGAGACGAATGTAGTTTAAAAAAAGGAGCAGAGGAATACCAAAAAAACTTGGCACGACCAGGTATGTCAAATACTTGAAAGCGGTCAGGTTAATAATAATAATAATAAAACCCTTATCCGCACCCGAATGGTGCATAGGGCACTGTGTCATATATATGCAGTGTTATCTTGATCGTTTTACACATGAAGGAAAGGTGATCAGCCCTCCGCTTCAGGTACCAGTCCATGGTAATATTTAATAAATATTACAGTGAAAAAATCACTTATATTTATTTTCCCCTCCTTGGGAATTGAACCCGGGACCTCCAGAACGGTAGCCGAGCGTGCTGACCATTACACTACGGAGGCGGACAAAAAGTCGTTATATTCGGCGAGTATGTATGAGTAGATGTATTAACGTGGAAGAGGCGAAGAATGTTTGTAAAGACAGAGTAGTGTGGCGTTCTATTCTCTCTGCGGAGAAGTGACGTGATGTTTAAGTTTGTTAGTGTTTATAAAAAAGTTTTATAAAAAATAATCTCTTCCAGACCTGAAACTTTTGGACCTTACTACGTAAAACCTTTTATAGCATTGAATTTCTTTTCTATACTTATATCTAGCAATGTCAAAAGCCAGCATATATTTTGTATCATTTTATTTACGGCTATGTTTGAGAGTCATTGAAAAATGAGGGCGCATTGTCTTCCGCCTGTCTATTCCCCTTGAGAAAAGTGAAAACGCTGAGAAAAGGGTGAAATCACTCCAAAATCACACACTTGAAGAAAAAATGCGAAGAAAAGAACTGGTCTGGTTTGGTGTATTAAGAATTGGAGAGCTACAGTTGTATTTTTCTGAAATTGGATTGAACTAACGATGTCAGCATTTTATCATATAAAATTGTACATCAAATATGACCTTATATCGCTGACTCCTTTCAACAACGTCATATATCAAAAATCGTTAATTTTCAGTTGTTCATGTTTTTGGAATGCCCAGAAAATGTAATATATCCCAGCAAAATATATTTACCCGCTACAGGGCAGAAAGTATTTTTTTTGCATTTTGAAGAAAAGGTTTTGTTTAAGTATTTTTTTAAATTATTTTATTTTTCAAATGGATAAAAAACATTCAAGTTTTACCTAAAAAGATCTGTTGCACAGTAAAAAGTTCTATAAGTGTCTTGATATTTATTTTTAATACATTTCATTATATTCTCAAACTTAATTCTCTCTCTTATTCTTAAACAAAAACGATCTCTTGAAAAATCAAGTTTTTTTATACATGACGTTGAAAAGAGTGAGCGATATGTGGAAATATCATATAAAGAGTTTTGCCTTTGAGATGTTTGGATTCGTTAAACCATATGACCTTCGAAATGTGTTAATACGCTGTTACTTTTTTGTTTTTTTTTGTTCATTCCCTCTTATCCTAATTAAGTATTAAATGAAGTTGTTTTTTTTAAGTATTTGTACATGTTTGCAACTTTTTTTACATTTCAACCTAATATTACTGTACTTGAGTAGCAATACAGATACAATATTGTATACTTTATTAAAATTTAATAATTTCAAACAAAATTACTTAATATGTGATAATTTTATGCAACAATAAATGTTTTTTCGTGGTTTTTAAATATTTTCCTACAAACATTTTTCTTCGAAATCTTGTTAGGATGTTCCACTGTGATATTTGTTATAACAGAGATATAATCGAGTTAGCCAACTGCGATATACCAGTTTGATGACGGTTTATTTAAATGACATTCAGACTTATATTTGTTATAACAGTTAGAGTTAACTATCTGCGAAACACTAGTTTGAAGAATGTTTTCTCGAATGATATTCAGACTGTTTATTGATTTGGCGTTTAATTTGTAGAACTCCATTTTAATTTATGTATTAATTTTAAATCAAACACAGATTTTTTGAGTCTACTTTGTTGTATTTTATTAACAAAAACACATAAAAAATTATATTGTGACAGTTGTTTCGCCTTGTTAGGGCAGTCACAATATAGTTTTTTATGTGTTTTTGTTAATAAAATACAACTTAGTAGCCTCAAAAAATCTGTGTTTGATTTAAAATTAATACATAGATATTCAGACTTGTATTTCTTGTAACAGTCAGAGTTGGCCACCTGTGGTATACTAGTTTGAAGACGGATTTCTCTAATGACATTAAGACTCGTATTTGTAACAGTCTTTGAATTACCTAACGTCCAAGTGACTCTGAAATCTAGCTACGGAGAACCAACTGTGATGTACTTGTTTGATGACGGTTTTCTCGAATAACGTTCTGATTTGTATTTGTAATAATAGTCGGAGTTAACCAACTGTGATATACTAATTTGATGATGGTTTTCTTGAATGACGTTCAGACTTGTATTTGTTATAACAGTCGGAGGTAGCCAACTGTGATATACTTGTTTAATTACGGCTTTCTAAAATGACATTCAGACTTCTATTTGTTATAACAGTCGGAGTCAGCGAACTGTGATATGCTAGTGTGATATACATAATTTCATCCAAAATATGAGGTATTTTTTGCCTACGAAGATTACGAGTAATATATTTTTGTTCAAAAGATGTTGTTTGATTTATCAAATAACAAAAAAATAAAATAAAACAACAGTCCTTTAATATTTGTCTATCTCTTTATATGTGTTCGTCCTGTTTATGAAAATGTGATGTCTTTTATTTTGTACTAACCTGTTTTTTGTGTTTTTCAGACCGGGTTAAATTCAAGGCAGAGAGTAAGTTACAGTAATACAAGCAAATAGTTTGCTTAGCGTAGTATAGATGGCATCTTATAACTAGTTTAGTAAATGGTAGAAAACTTTGCTTAAAATAATTTAGTCGAACTTGCAACCTTTAAAAATACTTATGTGTGAATTTAAATAGTATTTATTATGTATTTAATAATCTAATCTATGTTTTTCGCTTTCTAGAAATAAGGTAAGATTGCAAAAATAATTTTATGCTTTTTGAATATAGAGCTTTTATTATATGTATTTTAATAAACGTATATTTTGTTTTCGATTTTGAAATATTTGTACAAGTATAATGGAGTATTGAAACAATTCCTCGCGGGGTTGGTATTGATGTCGCAACAGAAAAAAGAAGTGATTGAGTACGGGATATATATTTACAGGGCGTATTTAAGCTCACGTATATAAATAAAGTTTAACAAACAACAGATAGATGGCATCCCTGAAAATATAATGAAAAAAATCTAATTCAATAAACGTATATTTGAGTTTATTAATCTAAACACAGCTAGTTTTGAGAACTACAGATGTTCTCAAATGTATTTTGTTAATGATATCATTTGTAGTTTTCGAAACTAGTCGTGTTTAATAAAATAAAACTCATTAAGTGGTTTATTACATGTGTTTATTTTTTTTAAATGAACAAAACAACATTATCTATTCACGTTGCTCTCAAATGTAAATCCCTCAAAATTTACTTTGGGAATAAAATTTTAGTAACGCGAATTTAATTTAATACTCTTAAATATATTTAAAATCCTGACTCAGCTTACGAATAAAGTTGGATTGGAAAAAACTGTATAATACAGAACAGTGATTATCTTGAAGGAGTTTTCCATACTCGCATCGTCTTTTCCATATTATCCTTAATCGCTCACGTAGATTCAAGAAAAAAATATTACGATTCATATTTTATTTATCTACTAGCTTTATCCAGTCCTGCGTTGCTATGGCTCTGTCTGGGTAAAAAGAAATAAAAAAAACTCATTTCCGATTTGTTCATTTTCACAAAACTAGTGAAGCCATAAAAATGTATGAAACTATGTACAATGGAACAGAAAACATTTAAGATGGTAAAAAAAGTGTCAGATGGTGTTTGGCTTAAATAACACACAGAATTTCGTGTTAATGTTACGTTAAACAGATGGCGCTGTCATTAAAGTAGTAAAAGCTGTTAATAAAAAAATGCACGTTTATAAATGTGCTTTTTTATAAACGGCTTTCGACTACGATGGCAGCACTTTTAGTTCAACGTTACAGTAACGCATCCAATATTTAACATTTTTAAAGGCAGACAGGATATGTATTGATAGAATTTTAAATGTTTTTAGTTGCTACGATGTTTCATAGATTATCGCTTAGCAAATAACGTAAAACTTATTATTTTCGAAATAAGTGCTTTCTATTTTAATTCTTTTATGTTACATATATATATATATATATATATATAAATATTTTTTTTCAAAATTTCAAACAAATCGTTGATTGACATTAATAGATTTGACATTTCGAACAACCTACGGTGTACATTTATATTCACATACATTTGTTAATATTATTTTTTGTTATAATTTCACTAAAATGAAAACTTACCGTAGAGATGAACCATGAATACCGTCCAATTGCATTTACATCCTCATATATTTAATTATTTTCCAGAAAATTCTTAATCTTCTCCCTTAACGCTCAAATTTAAAAAATATCCTTAATTTTTCCTTGAATTTCCATAGGTGTTTTACTTAAAAAGGTATTCATTAAAATCTCTCGTTTTTAATATTTGCATAACTACTGGCCATAGGGGTGTATGTACATGTACAATGTACATACACTGTACACGTTCCGGAGCATGTAAATACATTTTAATGTACAATAGACGTTGAAGCAATTTATTCGTACACCCAAACATGTCTACCATTCAAAGGTATTTTACTTTAGAACAGAAATCCCTCCACTTACGAAACCTTGGCTTACGAAAACTCGGTGAAAACCACGTGACACTAACACGTTAGGGCATACAAAAACTATGAACTAGTGCAAAAATTCATTCTTATTTATTGATTTGGCGTTTAATTTGTAGAACTCCATTTTAATTTATGTATTGATTTTTAAATCAAACACAGATTTTTGGAGTCAACTAAGTTGTATTTTTTTAACAAAAAACATAAAAAAATAATGTTGTGACAATTGTTTCGCCTGGATATGGCATTTTCAAACGAATGTCATACATTCGTTTGAAAATACCATAACTAGGCGAAACAATTGTCACAATACAATTTTTTTATGTGTTTTTGTTAATAAATTACAACTTAGTAGACTCAAAAAATCTGTGTTTGATTAAAAAATTAATACACAAAGCAAAAATTAAGGTTTTAAATGGATAAAATGCAGTTAATTTTGTGGCTTGTTTACATGATGTGATTCGTGAATTTTTTTCACTATAATATTTATTCAATATTACTCTGGAATGGTACCTGAAGGGGAGGGCTATTCACCTTTCCTTCACAAGTTAGCGATCAAGATAACACTGCGTTTGTATGATGTACATCATATAAATGTCAATCAACCATGTCATCAACAATTTAGAAAATTTATAAAAATATAAAAATTCAAATACTGATAAAACACTAGTTAATAATATGCTTTTATAAAATTCTTCACCATTGTTGTCTTTGTTCCCATTAAACAATGTCTCACCATAACCCCGCCACCTCTCGTTATTACCGCCACCAATACTGTAACTAAGCTATGCTCATAGCTCCAAAAGTGTTCAATTTATTCCACAAAGACTATTTGTTAGATGTTAATTACCTAAGCTTGTGTAGATTTAAAATTTTGCTTAGATTTTTCATTGAAGAGACAGATTTAAGCTCCTTTTATTTAAAGTACATGCTTGCTAACTTTTTACTTTTTCTTTTTCATATTTTTTTATGTTTTTAAGTTTTTTATTTTACTTTAAAAAAATATATATATTTTTTTGTTTTCTGACAGTCAAGTGTTTTTTGTATTTTATTCTAGTTCTACTTATAATACCTATACCCTTATACCCTTTACTATGACCTAAATTATATTGTATACCCACACACAGGCCATGCCTTTGTGGGATCTTTTTTTCTATTTATATTTATATTTTATTCATTTTTTTCATTTGAATTTATGTCATGTAAAGGAAAAGAATTTAAAATAAAGAAAAAAATAGAATACAAAATAGCTGAATGATTCTTGCTCGTTATTTTTTGTGATCACCTATCCATGAAAACGCCTGTATTTTTTTAAACTAGTCGTGTGAAATAAAACCCAATTAATTGCCTAATATAAGAATTTAATTTTTAATAATCAACATGCTTTTCCACAAAATTAATGCTGAATCAAAACAAAAAATAGATTTTTTATAGAGGTGTGCAAATAAAAAAATCCCGCAATAAATTCATGGTGAAACCCGCCATGTGGCATGTTGCGCCATTTTGTTAAAACCAAAACTCTGTCACATCAATGCCATTCAACTGAGGTACGAGGAAGTCAGTTATAGTGGTTCTGTAGCGCTCTCCATTGAAGGTAACATTTTGGTCGGCATCGTTTAAAAAAATATGGGCCAATGATTCCACCTGCAAAAATATGGCCAAATGACATTTTATGTATTTAAGGGCGTTTTAATAAAGGTTTCTGGGTTTTCTACACTCTAAATTATGAAATTCTACTTATTTACAAAGCCATTTAACCAAAAATGTGCCTCATCGGTGAACAACATTTTGAAATTTTGCGTTGAAAAAAAGGATCAAGCTGAATGTTGTTTTCGGCCCATTCACCGATTTTACGACGCGCATAATGGACATTCAGTCTATTCATGCTAAAATGGCAAAACGTACTGACAACAAATCAACTGTCAACTGTCAAATTGACAGTCTGTAAAAACAATTTTTCCAGTTGAAAAACCAAACTTCTAAAAATATATAAACTTTTTTTTATGTACACTGTATACATTTATTTTTTTTTTAAAATAAACATATTTAAAATATTTTTTGCAGAGACCCACCAAGTCACCTTTTGTGTCTTGTCGGTAGAGTTCTTTTTACATACGTTTTTTTTGTTGTTTTTTTTTAATCTATTTTAACGTATTATACATACAAAAAAAAAAACTATTTTACAATTATATTCTATTCATAATAAAATAATAAACCATATCCGCTCCCTATGCGGAGCATATGGAGTCCACAAACTGTCTCCAGGCTTTTCTGTCGGCTGCCAGCTCCCTTGCATCTTCCCAAGTCAGATCCGCGTCCCCAAGTTCTGACGAGAACTGCCGACGAATTATCAGCAGTGGTCGTCCTGGGCGGCGCGAACCTGATGCCTTGTAAAAGAGGCAAGCTTGATGGCGGACTCGGGAGGCATGCGGAGTACATGGCCAAGCCAACTGAATCGCCTTTTCTTGAAGACAAAATATTATTATATTCTATTAGACGTTAGTAATTCGACATTCGCCGTTCCGACTTACGGCATAGAGCCACCTACGGCGTGACGTATCCCGGGGCATTCCTGTATCTCTATCGGGTATAAATCTTTATTGTGGGCGATCTCATTTCAAAGTTGGTAGAGTTTTATCCTCTTCATCCTTTATTTGCATTTAAATCAAAGGAACAAAGGATCTGCGAGGTAAATCCCGATTTGATGTTAAAATTTCTGTAACTGATTTACATAGATAAGTAAAACAAGATGTAAATTCGGGGTGGGAATAATTTTACAATCAGAAAACTTGTTTGGGAATAGTGGGAACACGATCTGAAATTGTAATTCGATATTTTATACAGTTAATTCCAAACACATACAAAATTGTTCACAACAGCTCCCAAAAATCCCTGCAAAAGAAATCTTTTAATATGCTTTTTTGTATGTTAATAGCATTGTTTACTTTGTTGTATGGTAATATAAAAATTAGAAATAAGTAAAGCAATTAATGAAAGTTATCGAGAGGTAATATTGTAAACATTGGAAAATATTTTTTTTTTTACTTTATTTTGAGTGTTTCCAAATACTTGTTCACAAAATCTGGATTATCTCCAATTACGGGAGTTATTTTCATATTATTTTAAGACATCTCATCAAATATGAAGAAGAATATGGAAGACTGGGCATTTAATAAATGATTATATTCCAGGATTCGGCCCTCACATACTAATAAAAGAGTTTCTGCTAAATAAAAAGCTTCTTTTCATCTCACCAATAGATGTCTCTAGTGAAGTTCTAGTGATATAAGAATAATGTTTCGAAATTGGTTCATATATATAGAGCTTCCAAGAATTTGAGTAGTGTGGTTGTCAATAATTGGTGAATGTTACACGTGTTTAAAGTGATCATTTTAACCAGCCTATGACGGTCGTCAGCCCCATAAATGCTCAGACTTCCATATTCTTCTTCATCTTTGATGAGATGTCAAAAAAATAATATGAAAATAGTTTTTTTGTTCATACTATGTTAAAACAGATAAAAATAATAACAACTAAAATAAGTGTGTCATTAGACGTATAAGGTGGGTTTGTTGGGTCGAAAATAAATTAAAAGTAGATTTATTATTTAAACCAGCCAGTGTCAAGTCGTAAGGTCCTTTAAATGCCCAGACCTCCATATAATAAATAATAATAAAGCCCTTATCCGCACCCCAATGGTGCATAGGGCACTGTGTCATATTAACGCAGTGTTATCTCGATCGTTTACACATGAAGGAAAGGTGATCAGCCCTCCGCTTCAGGTACCAGTCCAGGGTAATATTGAATAAATATTACAGTGAAAAAATCACTAATATTTATTTTACCCCCCTTGGGACTCGAACCCAGGACCTCCAGAACGGTAGCCGAGCGTGCTGACCACTACACTACGGAGGCGGACAAAAATCCATATTCTTACCTCAAATAGACTTCTTGTCAAAAAGTCTACTAAGTCAGAGGGAATGTATGACAAGATGTATAGATGAGTGAGGCGTTCTGTCATCTCTGCCTACCCCTGCAGAAATGGTGTGATGGTATTTAGTAGTAGTAGTAGTAGTAAATACAGCAGATATGCAGCTTTATCTGGATGCCTAAGAAATTTAGCGTGGAGGAACAAATACATGAGAATGAAAGTAAAATGAACATATACAAACGTGTTCGACCAATAGCCACGTATGGAATTGAGGCAAGAGCAGTTACTTCTAGAAAAAAATCTCTACATCGAATCTCTGAGATGAAAACTCTCCGATCTATAACCAGAAACACGTTGCGAGATCGCGTAAGAAATACTAATATCCGGAGTATGTGTAAGACGGAAGATATCGTGAGGTGGGGAAGACAACGAATACGATGCTGGAATGATCATGTAAACAGAATGTCAGAAGACAGACTTCCACGTATCGCCCTTCAAGGAAACCCTGAAGGACGTAGACCTTCAGGCAGACCCCCAAAAAGGTGGACAGATAGCTGGCAGTCGACATCCCAAGAGCGACAGGCGGCGGCACAGACAGATCCTGAGGATTTATATAAAGAAGATGAAGAAGAAATTAAAAGACTTCTTCATCTGTGTTGAGATATTATTTATACAGGTAAATTGAAAGCTTTTAAATGTAAATTCACAGTAAAATCGGGATATAATTAATAAATAATAATAATAAAACCCTTATCCGCACCCCAATGGTGCATAGGGCACTGTGTCATATAAACGCAGTGTTATCTTGATCGTTTACACATGAAGGAAAGGTGATCAGCCCTCCGCTTCAGGTACCAGTCCATGGTAATATTGAATAAATATTACAGTGAAAAAATCACTTTTATTTATTTTACCCCCCTTGGGAATCGAACCCAGGACCTCCAGAACGGTAGCCGAACGTGCTGACCATTACACTACGGAGGCGGACAATTATATATTGTTTTACATTTTCAAAAAAATTCGCAACTTAGTTTTAAAAAATTGCTTAGCAAGAGCAGATCTGTCAGGAACCCTAGATGCTTCTGTATCAGATCTAAGTATGCGGTGGGACAGCTTTTAATATACATCAGAGATATCTCTATAAAATTATAAACCCACAGGAAAACCTTTCAACAATTTTCCGATTTTAATATCCCGTACAAATTGGCATTAGGCACAATTTTTATTCGCTTAAAGCGCCTTCTCTCTAAATTATATTTCTAATTGGCATCCAGCCTGGAGTGAATTTCTTTTGAAAATCCCAGATTCCCGATATAACGGGAACACGGGAACAAATTGCTCATTATTAAGGAATCGTTTCGGTGCGAACTTTTCACGAAGGGGCCTTTGATCAGTTTCAAAGACACTTGGCTTAATTTGCAACATAGACAACTTCTTTGCGTCTCACCTGAACCCAATTATAAGATAGGTCGACCGCGAAATAGATCGATTGATTGGAGAACTATAGAAGTGGTCTTGTTTGGTTAGTGAAGTGACCATTAATTAAAATGTAAAAATAAAACACTTATTATTTTTTGACATCTCAGCAAAAATGAAGAATAACATGGAAGTCTGGGCATTTACAGGGCTGATGACCGTCAAATCAAATTCTTGGATGTTATATATATATATATATGAACCAATTTAGAAACCTTGTTCTTGAATCACTACATAGAACTTCACTAGAGACATCTATTGGTGACATGTAAAGAAGCTTTTTATCAAGCAGAAACTCTTGTATTAGTATGTGAGGTCCGAATCCTAGATTATCACACACATGAGAAACGCCAGAAAATACCATTTTCATTTTTGTATTTTTGTTGTAAATGAAACGCTTGTTTAAGACCACTTTTGAGTCTATTAATGTAAACGCGACTAGTTTCTAGAACGACTACTTTTTTTTAAAGTTTTTTTTATAAAAATGAAACACTTGTATAATACAACTTACTGAGTTTTATTAAATTTAAAAAAATAATAAAAATGAACATGTTTTTCCACAAATTTATGCCGAATCAATAAATTAATATATATTTTTTTAAATTCTTAATATAGATGAAGAAGAAAACGTATTTATGGGTATTTACAGTTCTTATGAATGGTTGGTTTGGCTGGTTAAGTGATCACTTAACACACGTGTTATATTCACCATTCTACCCATGATTGAAAACCACACTAATAAAATTTTTGGAACTACTAGAAATATGATCTATCTCATGACACGGTACATCACAACAGCCATCTATGTTAGATTGAGAAAGCATTTTATTTTATTTAGATGTATGCAACATCCTAAGTGGATTATTTCGCATACAGGTAGACGCCTGAAAACACGATTTAAAATTTTTATGTAGCTTATAATTTGACCAGTTATTTCAATTCCAAGAAATTTCAGTGGTATAAAATAACGTACCATATATAATAATAAGTGGATAAACCCAGATTTGTGAACAAGGATTTGGACACACTCAAAAATGTCGTGGATATATATGTATCTATTTTGATACTGCTTAGATGATAACATAAAAGCAAAAAATATATAATCTAGCACAGACCTTTGAATTTAATTTCGCTTCCAGGAGGCCAAAATATAAAAAGCTGACTTTACAATCTCGTCAAATTAAAAATTAATTTAAATTTACCGTATATTATAATTAAAATTATTTTCGAGATTCAATTTCCCTGGCAAAATTTATATTAATAAATATATACTTGTGAAATATAATATCTCTAAAGTGGGTACAAAATAAAAAGCTGACTTTTCAATAAGCTTTCATACATTGTAATTTTTTTTTTAAATTAAGACCCGAATGCCTTCCCAAATGTACTTACAGCGGCAACTTGGGGGTAGGTTTTATAGAAAATTCTTTGAGAAAAAACCAATAAGCTACCCCGGTTACATTTTCGTATTTTCTTTGAAGATTTCCGTAACTGATATCATATATTTAAAGTTCGAATTCTTTTTCACAGCGGTGATTTTTATTTACTTGTATTCAATGATAATTCTAAGGGGTGGAAAATATTCAGGGTATTGTGGGTTTATCGATATTGAAAAATATTCAATATGACGTATTCTTCATCTGATCCTTTTCAGAATCCTATTAAACTGATACAGCGACGCCTGTATCTGTAATCTTATATTAACAAACGCTGTGCACAACAAATTTTCTGATCTCTTGATATTTTTACAGATAATTTGTGAACATATAATTTTTTTACAGATTTTATAAAACTTCTTTTTTTTTGTGATTCTCTCCTACCGGTTACAAAATGAACCTTGTCATCATCAGGGATGGGCATGCACTGTCCAGTACATACCATGTCCATCCCTGATAGTGACAAGGTTCTTGTCGAAACCGGTTTGAGAAATGTACCAAAAAAAGGGGTCATTTGAACGATAAATACAACTTTCGAAATATGCAGAGTGTGGTTATCAATCATGGGTAGTTACACCATTCACCATTCTATTTAGAATTAATATCTCAACATAAATGAAGAATAATATAATACAATTAGTCTGGGTACTTAGAGAGCTTACGACCCATCATCGGCTGATTTAAGTTATCACTTTATCCACGCGTAACATTCACCATTTTACCCATGATTGACAACCACACTGTTTTTAATTCGAAAGATGTAATTTATCTTTCGAATGACACCTTCTTTGATGTGCGTTCTCGGCACCATCTGTGGTTGAATTTAACAAGTTTTTTTTAACATGTCACTCACTCCTTTCAACAACGTCAAATATAAAAAAAACTTGGTTATTCATTAGATTGATTTAAACTTTAAGAATATAATGAAATGCATTCAAAATAAGTATCAAGCCACTTATTGAACTTTTTACTGTGCAACAGATCTTTTGAGGTAAAACCTAAATGTTTCTCCACTATTTGAAAAATACATAGCATATTTAAAAAAATTATTAAACAATACTTTTTCTTCAAAATTTAAAAACAATACTTTCTACCCTGCGGGTAAATATTTAGTTAAAAATATGACACTTTTGCTGGGATATTGTACATTTTTGGGCATTTAGAAAATATGCACAACTGAAAATTTACGATTTTTTTATATGTGACGTTGTTGAAAGAAGTGAGCGATGTATAAAATGATCACTTAAACAGACATCCATATTTTTTTTCATCTTTATTAAGTTTTTTAAATATAGCATATTCGTGATCTTTTGAGGTTTTAGATTTTCGATAGTTTACCTCGCAGTAACAGTTATTATCAGCTTTCCCTAAAAGATGAATTTTCGTATTAATATTTCCATGGAGAACTTTCCAAACGATCAATTTAACAAAAAGTAACTTTATAAAACTTGACAACCCTTTAACGTATTAACTCACAAGGGAACGCCTTAAAAAAGACATCTTTTAAGAGAAAATTGAAAACTCTGGACTAACGCAATAATACTTCAGCCCTGAAAGGAAAGGGGGGTAACTGCCATCTGAGTTGTACTAGGAAAAACGTCATAACTGGTGACTGATTAAACAATTATCATTAATTTATATATATATATATATATATATATATATATATATATATATATATATATATATATATATATATATATATATATATATATATATATATATATATATATATATATATATATATATATATATATATCGTTCACGCCTTTCAACAACGTCATATATTAAAAAACATGATTTTTCAGAAGATCGTTTATAAAGTTATAAAATATAATACAATATATTTAAAATAAATAACAAGCCACTTTTTGATTTTTTTACTATGCATCAGATCTTCATATATGTGTATATTTAAATATATATATGTGTATATTTATAAACACACATATGTATAAAAAAAAACATTTAATCTAAAATCCATTAAACCATTAATCTGATCAAGTACTTTCAGCAAGTTTAATGACGTAGAGATAATGAAAGAGAATGTAGAGCATTCATGCGTTTTCACTGAAAAATGTTTAGGAAGCAGTAAATATTTGTTAAGTTCATCCTTCCGTAAACATTTAAAGTAGTTCACAAGAATCCACACTAGGCCACTGTACTTTATTACCCGAACCGATGACGCCTCGTTAAATTTCCGTTACTTTTGACCGCTCGATAACGCACCATAGTTTGCCCAGACCGCCCGCCGGTTACAGTTAATCTCTGCTAGGGAAAATGCGAACAAAAAACACACGTATCGTAAAAGATTTTCCTTGTTTGGGTGGCGCCCAAGAGCTGGAATTGTAACCCAGTTCGTTAAGGACGCTCGGTGGTTATAATCTGCGCCAATTCAATACATTGTCTCTACAACTTACAGCAAGTGTTGTAAAGTCTGAAAGCGACGTATGAAAGAATATAACTGCGTACTAAATGTCGCTTACTCTTTTCAAGAACGTCATAAATCAAAAAACTTGATTTTTCAGGAGAACGTTTTTAAAGTTTAAAAATAAAATACAATTTATTAAAAATAAATATCAAGCCACTTACTGAACTTTTTACTGTGCAACAGTTCTTTTAGGTAAAACCTGAAATTTTTCTCCATTTGAAAAATATTTAGTAAATTTAAAAAAATAATTATACAATACCTTTTCTTTAAAATGCAAAAACAACACTTTCTGCTCTGTAGCGGGTAAATATTAAGTTAAAAATATGCCTCTTTTGCTGGGATATAGTACATTTTCTGGGCATTTCAAAACATGCACAACCGAAAATTGTCGATTTTTGATTGATGACGTTTTTGAAAGGAGTGAGCGATATGTGCATGTAAAGGGTGATAGAGCACTGCTTCATATAAACGCAGTGTTATCTCGATCGATTACACATGAAGGAAAGGTGTTTAGCCCTCCACTTCAGGTACCAGTCCAGTGTAACATTGAATAAATAATAGAGTGAAAAAATCACTTATATTTATTAAACCCCCTGGGAATCGAACCCGGGACCTCCAGAACGGTAGGCGAGCATGCTGACCATTACACTACGGAGGCGGAAACACCAGTTTAATAAGAGTAAAATAGTTTAAAAATAAAACATCTTTACACGAGTTGAATAACACAACAATAAAACAGAAAAACTCCATATTTTTCTTCATCTATCTTAAATTGTCAATATTAATAATATGTGGATTAAGTGGATTAACTCAGATTTGTGGACATCGATTTGGACACACACAAAATATTTTGAATAAAAAAAAGAGTTAAATAGTTCTAAAATCAATCATTAAATTGGTTATAAACAAGGCAATACTAAATACGTACTTAATAATACATATCGCTCACTCCTTACAAGAACGTCATAAATCAAAAAACTTGATTTCTCAGGAGAACGTTTTTTAAGTTTAAAAATATAATACAATGTACAAAAAATAAATATCAAGCCGCTTATTGAATTTATTACTGTGCAACAGATCTTTTTAGGTAAAACCTGAAGGTTTTATCTAGATTTGAAAAATATTTATCATATTTAAAAAATAATTAAACAACACCTTTTCTTCAAAATGCAAAAACAACACTTTCTGCCCTGTAGCGGGTTAATATTAAGTTAATAATATGATTCTTTTTCTGGGATATAGTACATTTTCTAGGCATTCCGAAAACATGCACAACTGAAAATTGACGATATTTGATATATGACGTTGTTGAAAGGAGTGAGCGATTTATTGGTGGAACTTCATTTTATATAATAAAAGGTTTCAATATTTAAAGAAGTACATTTTCTGGGCATTCCAAAAACATGCACAACTGAAAATTGACGATTTTTGATATATGACGTTCTTGAAAGGAGTGAGCGATATGTAATTTATACCTTAAGAGGCTCAACTGAAAAATATTAATCTATGCAGTGAATAAGTTACCCAATATTGTGTACACTACATAATTAACACGTGAACTTCCCTTTGAAATCGACGCCCTGATAATATTGGGGATGTAGCCTTGATAACCTTAATGTGGAATGAGCCAAACATACTCCTACCTTGTTAAACCTACGGGATGTATACAGAGTGGGACAAATTAAAGTAGCCCGGAGAATAGAGTTCAACATTATAAAGAAATACGGTAAAAGAAAGTATATACTCGTAGTTCGCTCACCTTCTTATAGCAGATTATCAAAAAATAACCACTTTTGTCCGCCTCCGTAGTGAAATGGTCAACACGCTCGGCTACCGTTCTGGAGGTCTCAGGATCAATAAATAAAATTGATTTTTTCACTCTAAATTTTTACTATGCAGAAACTCTCATATTAGTATGTGTCTGAATCCTGGATTAATTTAATACTATTTCCTATATGTTATGTTGATTTTATCATATCTTGTGTTTTTATCCATCTTTCTTCGGATCGGAGCTCTTGCTCGGTGCGTTAGCACGTTGCGCGTAAATTCGATCACGCTAAACTGTCGTAGTCACTTTTATTAAAAAAAAAAACCGACTGCCGGACGGTAAATTTCCGTGTAGTGCGCAAGCGTTCATACTCTTTTATTTCCACCCTCATACATACACACACCCTCTCTTCTCTTATAAAATATACAACAGTATTATGACATATATAACACATGGTAAAATAAATATAAGTGATTCTTTCACTGTAATATTTATTCAATATTACCCTGGACTGGTGCCTGGTGAGGGCTGATCACCTTTCCTTCTTGTGTTAACGATCAAGATAACACTGCGTTTATATGATGCATTGCTCTATGCACCTTGGGGGTGCGGATAAGGGTTCGAATGAATTATACCACTTATTGAGTTTTATTTCACATGCCCAGTTTCGAAAACTAAATATTTTTCATAGACGGATGCTCATGAAAACCAATGAGCAAAACATATTCAGGTATTCTTAGAGGTGGGTGGAGATGAGGGTTAAGGGGTGAGACTTGTTTTAATGGGAACAAAGACAATAATGGTGATGAATTTCGGAAAAAGCAAATTATCAATTAATTTTTTATCAGTATGTATAGCAGATGTTGAAAATGAAGACTATTCATCTCTTGGCACCTTTGGACTCTGGTCGACGGATTGAGTAAGATGAATATGCGGTGTGCAGACACCATACACTAACCCTCAACATTTTTATCATGCGACGATGTCGGATGGAAGTTAAGCAGATTCTCTACTGTTTTATTTTGTATGTTTAAATCATTGATAACTTTGTGGTATGGAAATAAAACATTCTCCTTGCCGTCCCTTGTTTACTTTGTGTAATACCACTTTATAAAACACTTATTTGTGACTACCGGTTTCGGAAAATCATTCCATCATCAGGTCATTAAAATTAAAATGAATTTCTCACACTAAAATTATTCAAATTAACATAAAATTATTACGATTCGACATTTGTATAAAAGTAAAAAAAAAAATTTTTTTCATATAAATGTCAAATTGTAATCATTTTATTTTAATTTAAATGACCTGATGATGGAATGATTGATTACACAAAGAGGAAAAAAGTGGTATTACACAAAGTAAACAATGGATGGTAAAGAGACTGTTTTCTTTACTGTTATTCTATAAGTTGACATAAACTTTAAGGTGAAATCAAGTTTCATAAAAAATAAATTAAATATCCACGTCCAAGCCGCTTTGTGAACAGCCAAATACAAAATTGAATACTCTGAGGAGAATCTGCTCATAAATCACTCACTTCTTTCAACAACGTCATAAATAAAAAATCGTCGATTTTCAGTTGTGAATGTTTTCGGAATGCCCAGAAAATGTACTGTATCCCAGTAAAAGCGCCATAATTTTAACTTAATGTTTACCCGCTACAGGGCAGAATGTGTTGTTTTTGCATTTCGAAGAAAAGATATTGTTTAATAATTTTGTTTAAATACACAGAATATTTTTCAAATACAGAAAAAACCTTCAGGTTTTACCTAAAAAGATCTGTTGCACTGTAAAAAGTTCAATCAGTGGCTTGATATATGACGTTCTTGAAAGGAGTAAGTGAAATGTTCAATAGTATCTACTCGTCCGGGCCACTTTTATTTGCGCACCCTGTATTTATAACTGAGACTCACATACCATATAACACGACATGTCATCACGTAGCGTCACATCACAGCAAGGCATCGGGTAACGTGGCGGAATGACCCAGTTTTGGTTTAGAGACGGGCGGGCCAGTCTTCAGATAATTACAGGGCCGAAGGAGACCTAGGAATAATCTAGCCCGTTTGCGTGGGTATTCCGACCCCGGTGGGGCATGCCTCTATCATTTATTCAAAGTGTGTCCCGTGAATCGGAAAATGTTTCCACGCGAAAATCCGAGATTTCACCTCAACCCTTGCAAAAACTTAAAACAAGCTTGGAAACTTTTCAGTTTTTTAACTGAAAGAATTTTCACTAAAATAAAATACTTTTTTCTTTAATCACTCTCCTTATCATTCAACGTTCACCTCGTAATACCACATTAATAAACACTAATTCATGACTAATTCCAAATATTTTTTTCACTGTTACATATATTCAATATTACCCTGGACTGTCCTTATCATTCAACGTTCACCTTGTAATACCACATTAATAAACACTAATTCATGACTAATTCTAAATATTTTTTTCACTGTTACATATATTCAATATTACCCTGGACTGTCCTTATCATTCAACGTTCTCCTTGTAATACCACATTAATAAACACTAATTCATGACTAATTCTAAATATTTTTTTCACTGTAACATGTATTCAATATTACCCTGGACTGCCCTTATCATTCAACGTTCTCCTTGTAATACCAAATTAATAAACACTAATTCATGACTATTCTAAATATTTTTTTCACTGTTACATATATTCAATATTACCCTGGACTGTCCTTATCATTCAACGTTCACCTTGTAATACCACATTAATAAACACTAATTCATGACTAATTCTACATATTTTTTTCACTGTAACATATATTCAATATTACCCTGGACTGGTACCTGAAGCGTAGGGCTGATCACCTTTCCTTCATGTGTAAACGATCAAGATAACACTGCGTTTATATAACGAGAGCCATATACACCATTGGGGTGCGGAAAAGGGTTTTATTCTTATTATATTATTAATTTATGACTACTTGTTTCGGAATAATCATTCCATCATCAGGTCATGAAAATGAAATTGTTACGGTCTGACATGTATACAAAAATGAAATATTTGAATATTTGAAAAAAATGTATATGTGTCAGACCGTAAGTGTTTCGTTTTAATGACCTAATGATGGAATGATTATTCCGAAACTGGTAGTCATAAAATAGTATCACATCTTTATTTCTTCTTTACATCTCACCAATAGATGTCTCTAGTGAAGTTCTAGTGATTCAAGAACAAGGTTTCTAAATTGGTTCATATATATATATATAGAACTTCCAAGAATTTGAGTACCTAGTGTGGTTGTCAATAACGGGTAGAATTAGTGAATGTTACACGTGTGTAAAGTGATCACTCAAACCAGCCTATGACGGTCGTCAGCCCCGTAAATGCCCAGACTTCCATATTCTTCTTCATCTTTTATTAGATGTCAAAAAATAAACTATATAGTTTGTTAAACATTTTTTTTATTTGATCAGTGATTGAATTTCATCGTTACCGACTTCGTCAAACCAGTAAAATGATGTACGACGGAGCCCGGTCACTGTTCAAATATAATAAAAGTGGAATTTTTTTATTATATTTGAACAGTGTTGACGTATTTTATTATTATCATTCAAAAATATCACTATTAAAACCCTTATCTGCATCCCAATAATGCATAAGGCACTGCATCATATAAACGCAGTGTTATCTTGATCGTCAACACGTGAAAGAAAGGTGATTAGCCCTCCGCTTCAGGTACCAGTCCAGGGAAATATTGAATAAATATCATAGTGAAAAATTCACTTATATTTATTTGACCCCCCTGGGAATCTAACCTGGGACCTCTAGAACGGTAACCGAGCGTGCTGACCATTACACTAAGGAAGCGGAGGTTTTTTACTTTCTGAAAACATCACGAATACTTCAAGTCTCAAATACAAATAAAATAAAAAAATTGACGCTAATGTATTTTTGAACGGTTTAAATTATTTCCTACATTATCGGCACGTCTATACTGCTAGTCGCTAATTTGATTATACGACCTTTTGAAGCGTGAAGTAAATTGATTTGTTTCAAACGCTTCAACGATTTCCCTCCATTTCCCCACTCGGCCTTCTCCGCTCACCCCACGCCACCTAGCAGGCATTATTATTATATTATTATGAAGTCGTATGTGAAGTTCGATCCCCGAGTGAAGTGGAGAGAGTCGCTTCAAAACTGGGTCAGCTGTATTGTGAATTCAGTGTCTGGAAACATTTGGTTACAATTATTTGGTAGATCAGAGTGAACAACTTGCCCCGCCTTGTTGTAACAACTAGCCCCTACTTACCCAACAAAAAATATTGACGACATTTTACAATATATCCTAAATTAAACACGGTTATTGGATTGCATTCTATTTTTATTTATATATATATATATATGATAAAAACGACGATATAAGAAATGAATGTAAGGCTGAACGAGGAATAATTGAAAAGATTAGGAAGAGTTCTTTGCGGTGGTATGGACATGTTGAGCGAATGGATAACGAGAGAATGACTAAGAAAATATATGTGGCGAATGTGAGAGGGAAAACAGAACGTGGACGACCGAAAAAGACTTGGCACGATCAGATCAATCAGAACCTAAAATCTGGCGGTGTCAAAAGTCTGCGTAATCGGAGGGCATGTATGACTAGATGTATGGATGTGAAGGAGGCGAGGAGTGTATGTCAGGACAGAAGAGTGTGGCGTTCCATCCTCTCTGCCCACCCCTGCGGGGAAACGGCGTGATGGTAGTAGTAGTAGTAGTAGTAGTATATATATGAGAATATTCAATTTCAATTTCAATTCAATAATTAATATATATACATTACAAACTAACATTTAAGGCGTATACATTAAAAATACAAATTAAAAAGTAAGCAAGAAGACTCTTGTTAAATGTGTATATGTGACGCGTTTCGTATTAATAAGACATTATCAAAACACACAAAACATTGAGTGTTTGATAATGTCTTAATAAGACGAAACGCGTCACATATTATTATATATATCACTCACTCCTTTCAACAACGTCATATATCAAAAATCGTCCATTTTCGGTTATGCATGTTTCCGGAATGCCCAGAAAATGTACTATATCTCAGCAAAAGCGGCATATTTTTAACATAAAATTTACCCGCTACAGGGCAGAAAGTGTTGTTTTTGCATTTTGAAGAAAAGGTATTGTTTAATTATTTTTTTAAATATACTTTATACTTTATAAATGGAAAAAAATCAGGTTTTACCTAAAAAGATCTGTTACACAGTAAAAAGTTGAATAAATGTCTTGATATTTATTTTTAATACATTTTATTATATTGTTCAACTTTAACCCCTTACCGCATACTGGCTCATATATGATCCAAAATAATCTTTCGCCATAAAAAACAACAAAATAATAAAATATTTCTTGTTTCCGGCAATAATACTTAAGTTTTATCTATGATCCGCATTACTAGTTGTCAAACTTCTTGCTAGATGTATCTAATTGTACTAGATGTGCGTTCGACTGTTTTCAACTGCCGGTTTATGATTTTCTGCACAAACGTGATATTCAAAAGTGTCTTTTTTTTAAGTTTTTTGTTTGTAAAGCCCCATAAAAATTATATTACACTGGTGTAATATTATTTTCATCGGCTAAGTAATAAAATTATCACTTTCATATAAAATTATGGATAATATTGTGTAAAATGTTTTTGGTCCATATATGGTCCATCATGCAGCTAGTCAAAAAAAAATGCACATATGGTCAAATAAGTTATATAATGCCAATAACCAAGTTAAGTGTATTTTTATCGATTTTAATTATTTTTTAAATATGGACGCTCGTAATTTCTACAACACTACAAAATATGCAAGAGAAATACCAAAGAACGGTTTTGACAGCGAGGATGATGTGTCAGATAATGAGGATTACCCCCAAATGAGTACTCCCAAAAATGTAATTATTCTAGAAAAAGATGAGAGCAGTTCTGATGAAGAAAACAAAGTCCAAGAAGCTCCTTCAACTTCTTCTACCAAGAAGTTTGTGTGGGGAAGTCGAAATATGTGTAAATCACCAGATGATATTGCATTTTTGGAAGATCTAGAGTTTCCAAATGACTTTGACGATATAGATTCTCCTTTTCAATTTTTAATTTTTTTTTTTGAAGACGACATCTTGGAATGATAGTTTTGGAATCACGGTTGTACTCGACAAACCAAAGATAAGACATTTCAATCTTATTGTCGAAAAATGATATAGAACAATTCATTGGAATATGATGATGTCTATAGTACAGTTACCCTCTATACGTCATTATTAGAATCCTGATCTAGGTAACCCATTAATTTCCGAAACCATGACGTGCAATAGGTGGGAGGAAATCAACAAAATGTCTGCATTTTGCCGACAACTCTGTAATGGCAACTCCAGATTCTCCAGATTTTGACCCTTTTTACTTTCGTAAAGAGGGTCAAAATCTCCTAATCGGCCAAATTTTTTAGGCTGATTCTTTCTTTGTCATGTGCAAAAAATGCAAAACAAACTTATGTCTGAATAAAGACAGGAATTGCTTTACAAATTTCCACGAAGAATATTGGTTTTCGATTCCAAGCCATGTCATGTACTCGAGTATTTTTTTTACTACAACTGCATGGCGTGCCAGATTTGGACCAAAATAATTTTTTGTATTTTATATAGGTAAAAATAATTTTTTTGAAAAATAAAAAAATACGTGTCTTTTTTTTTCATAATTTACACATCATATATTTTTTTTACAAGTTTTAAAAAAATCATGCAGTAAGGGGTTAAAAACGATCCTGAAAAATCAAGTTTTTTTATATATGACGTTGTTGAAAGGAGTGAGCGATATGGGAAATAGTATTGAATTAATGTTTTTAATTTTAAATCAAACACTGATTTTTTTAATCTGCTTAGTTTATTGAGTCTACTAACTCATTTGACTCGAAAAATATTTGATTGATTTAAAATTTTATACATAAATTAAAATGGAGTTCTAAAAATTAAACATTCAGGTTTTACCTAAAAATATCTGTTGCACAGTAAAAAGTCCAAAAAGTGGCTTGATATTTTTAATTAATGTTTTATTTAGTAAATACCACTATTTCTTTAAATCTACTGTGACACGTGTTTCGATGCATCATTTTCAAACACCGTATGTGAAATGAAATCATGAAAATAAAAAATCGGATAGTGAAAATGATGCGGAATGCATCGAAACACGTGTCACAGTGGATTTTAAGAAATAGTGGTATTTACTATGTAAAACATTAATTAAAAATTAATACATTTTACCACAAAGTGACTGCCGAATCAATTAATGAAAAGGCTTGATATTTATTCGTAATACATTTTAAAATATTTTTAAACTTTAAAAATGATCTCCTGAAAAATCAAGATTTTTTATATATGGCGTTGTTGAAAAGAGTGAGCGATGGCGCAATTTTCGTAAAATACTACCTCAAGGGTGCTTATTTACTCCTATAAATACACGAAATTCTATAAATATACGTTTCAAGTCTTATTTTCGTACATTTGTATTTCTCTTTTAATCGTATTTGTTACTCGCGCAAATAGAACATCAATCATAAATATATAATAACACTTTTTTCTTATTTTTCTACGTAATAATATATTATAATTAGGTAGCATCCGAATGGGTGGGGATAATCCATCAAAATGTCACAATGGAGCGCTTACTTGTGAAGGTAGACAAAAGTATTGTATTTACATAAAATTGGTATTAGTATGCTTGATCACATTAATACATAGTTGTAAAGGCGATGTAAAACCTTTTTAACCAGCTAGTTTTAGAACTATAACAAAATATGGGTTAAAACCTTTATATCCAGCTAGTTTAAAACAATAACAAAATTTAGTTAAGAAATGGTGGATGTTACATGTATGTAAAGTGATCACTTAACCGAGCCTAGAACGGTCGTATGCCCTGTTTGTCGATGAATAACAATGTATATATAATATGTCGTATGCCTAGACTTTCCTATTCTTCTTCATCAAAATGTTAAAATAACTGCTAAATGGAGATAATCCAGATTTGAGAACAAGTATTTAGACGCACTCGAAATGTATTTACGGATCAATAGTCAATAAAATGACAAATTTTTAGATTTTTCATCTAGGGGAAGACAGATAATCCAGATTTGAGAAAAAGTATATTCTAACTAACTAACTAACGATCACGCCGCTTTGCCGCAGGGGTAGGCAGAGAGAATAGAGCGCCACACCACTCTGTCCTTGCAAACATTCTTCGCCTCTTCCACGTTCATGCATCTCCTCATACATACCCGCCGATTGTTACGACTCCTAACCTGACCACTTTCAAGTATTTGGCATACCTGATCGTGCCATGTTTTTCTCGGTCTTCCTCTGCTCTTTTTTCCACTTACATTCACCTCATAAATTTGTTTTACCGTTCTTTCCTCACTCATTCGTTCTACATGTCCAAACCATCTCAACACACCTTTCTTAATTTTATCGATAATGCTTATCTCAGCTTTGCATTCCTTCCTTATTTCACTATTCGTACATCTATCATACATCGTTTTGTCGCACATTCTTCTGAGAGATCGCATTTCGACTGCATTTAGTCTACTTTCATCCTTCTTTTGCCAACTCCATGTTTCACTTCCATACATTAGAGTTAAAAAGTATATTCGGACGCACTTAAAACGTGGTAAATTTGTATGTATAATTTATTGGCTTGTTCTCGTTGTAAAAGCCCGGCTAAGTTTGGTAGCGTAAAACAATCTGCCAGTCGACTTGGTATTGTGCAAACATCATTAACTAACACGACATCAAATTCAAATATAGACGGGACGTCAACACAAAATGGCGGCCTGTCTCATATTGGCGGGAACCGCTTAGCGCTGTCAAAAATCCCGTCCGACAGAATTTAATAAAACGGAAAACCGCTCAATCCGAATTTATAATAAAATTTCATAAGAGAAAAATCTTTGCTTTGGCAATAAATGTCTATCAGACTAAAAAATCATATTTTAAAAGAAAAATGTTATTTTGATTTTGAGTTTTACTTGGTAAATACTACTACTTCTTCATATCTATAGTGACACGTGTTTCGATGCATTCCGTATCATTATGAACGTAACACTATATGAACGGATAATGGATAAAAATGACTACCGAATTAATTAATAAAAATTAAATATATTAGTCGAAATGCGATCTCTCAGAAGAATATGCGACAAAACGATGTATGATAGATGCGCGAATAGTGAAATAAGGAAGGAATGCAAAGCTGAGATAAGCATTATCGATAAAATTAAGAAAGGTGTGTTGAGATGGTTTGGACATGTACAACGAATGAGTGAGGAAAGAACGGTAAAACAAATTTATGAGGCAAGTGTAAGTGGAAAAAAGAGCAGAGGAAGACCGAGAAAAACATGGCACGATCAGGTATGCCAAATACTTGAAAGTGGTCAGGTTAAGAGTCGTAACAATCGGCGGGTATGTATGAGGAGATGCATGAACGTGGAAGAGGCGAAGAATGTTTGCAAAGACAGAGTAGTGTGGCGTTCTATTCTCTCTGCCTACCCCTGCGGGGAAGCGGCGTGATAGTTAGTTAGTTAGTTAGTGAAATATATTTATTTCATCCATATAAAAATTTCATCTAAATAAATATTAACATATCGCTCACTCCTTTCAACAACATCAGATATCAAAAATCGAAAATTTTCAGCTGTCCGTGTTTTCAGAATGTCCAGAAAATGTACCATATCTCAGCAGAAGCGGCATATTTTTAACTTAATATTTGCCCGCTACAGGGCAGAAAGTGTTGTTTTGCATTTCGAAGAAATGGTATTGTTCAATTTATTTTTTAAAATATATTAAATAATATTCAAATGGAGAAAAAACATTCAGCTTTCACCTAAAAATATCTTTTGCACAGTAAAAAGTTAAATAAGTGGCTTGATATTTATTTTGAATACATTTTATTATATTTAACTTTAAAAACGATCTCCTGAAAAATCAAGTCAAATGCAAATTTTGTATCGTTGAGATGCATTGTCTCTCTGTCACTAGCACTAAATCTCTCTTATTTAGTAAAACATTTTCAAAAAGCTTATATATTGTTATTCATCGAATGTGCAAACGCAAGTAATAGGTGTAAATTATACAAAAACAGCAAAAAATCGCTCCGTGATCTGTCAAGCTGTGTAAACCATTATTGTGTAAGCAAGGTGATTTACGAGTGTCTGTTTGTTGCCGTTTGACTACGCAGAAATGTTGATATTTAGAGCAGTGGCTCTCAAAGTATGTTTCACAATGCCTTGGACCTCCGCAAGGCTCTGCGAGGACTATTGAAAGTTCTCCCAACCGCATCCCAGATCTGATACAAAAGCATCTAGGCCTCTCTTATTATAATATTAAATAAATTTACTTCCCGATTTTACTGTGAATTTTTATTTGATAGTTTTAAATGTCTCTGTTACTAACAAACTAAATAAATACCCTCCGCCTCTATATTGTAATGGTCAGCCGCTCGGCATCCGTTCCGGAGGTCCCGGGTTTGATTCCCAGGGGGTTTAATAAATATAAGTGATTTTTTCACTCTAAAATTTATTTAATACTACCCTGGACTGGTATCTGAAGCGGAGTGCTGATGACCTTTCCTTCATGTGTCAACGATCAAGATAATAATAATAATAATAATAATAAATTTGGATAACTTATATAGTGCCATTTTCGTAAAAAATACATGATTTAGTGCCCTATGCACCATTGGGGTGCAGATAAAGGTTTGAAGAAGAATAAATAAATACATACAATAGAATAAAATAATAACTACTCAATTTTTTCCACATTAATTTTATTCGACCCGCAACCGGGTTTCGTCGTAACCGACATCATCAGACTGATCTTCACCCAGCCAAATTTGCAAGAAGGGAGTCTGGATTTGCAAAAAGGAATTTCTAGTAACCTTTTCATTCTTTGGCAGGATCTATTAATATTTCTTTTATGAAATAAATGTTGGCGCATTGAAACATATTTTAGACACTGTTGGCAATTGATTTCTCGTAGCTCCAAACGTTGAGCTTCCTGAAATAATTGATTGGATGGAAAAGCATGATTTTAATAATAAGTTTTTGTACTCATATCCTCATTTCCTAATAACCATCTTCGATATCGGGTGATTAGGTTGTTCTGTCACTCAATCGATGGAACCAACCTGCCAATGAAAATGCCGACCAGGAGGGCGGTATCCCTGTTCAATCGCATTTCCGTGCATATCGACCCCTTCCACATCGATAAGGGTGATTTTAAGAGGAAAATAATCCTACTAGTGTATGGTTCCAACGCCAAACAACTTTGAGAATGGCCGATTTAGTGTAGTATTTATTCGACTATTTAATTTTTGTGCCAATTCTTCCATCTGCCCGGATAGCTCAGTTGGTAGAGCATTGGACTTTTAATCCAAGGGTCCAGGGTTCAAGTCCCTGTTCGGGCGTCCATACTTTTTTGTTAATTAAAATTAAAAAAACATTATTTTTAAACATATTTTTTTATAAATGTCCTCGAATGTTCCATCTCTTTAAAAAAACACGCACAACTGAAAATTGTCAATTTTTGATAAATGACGTTCTTGAAAGGAGTGAGCTACATATAAAACAAAACACTAAAAGAATATACATAAAATAAAGCCAATTATATTGTAGTTAACCACGGAAACACACAAAGATTTGTATAAAAGATCTAGTGTAGATCAAGCAATTGAACAGATATCTAAGAGAGTGTGAATGTGCATGTTTGAAGTGTGTAAGAGGGTGTGTGTGTGAGACATACATACAATACAGAGAAAGTTGTTTCGTTGTTACATTGATAACGGAATTTATTAAATATTTTATACAAATACCAAAAACGTTGTTAAATTCCCTCGTCCGCCGCCATTTGCGAGGTGCTATTATGTCATATCCGGAAAATATTTACGCATGAATATAAAACTTCCTGCCTTCTTCCTGGGGGACGAGCTAGACCGTCTCTCTCTTCCGGTCACGAAATAAAATTCCGACAAACACATTATCTTTTTATACGCCCAACATTCAAAGTACAAGTTTGGCAGTAAAAAGTTTAATTTAAGTAGACCTTTAGAAGTTACTTGAACAAAAACGTAAAAAAATAAATAAAACACATTTCAATTTTAACGACTCCGTTTACTTTTTTGAATCTTTGGGAACAAATCGTTGAACTTCAATGTATTGAAAAAAAAATAACAAAAAGTTTATTACTAAAATATATTACATTAATACTTTTCCTTAAGAGTTTCTGTAAAATGGTATATTAAACTCGTATGTAGGTACATATAAAAACGTTCACTTTGCGTTATACCATTTAAAAGTGATATTACACAAAGTGAACGATGAATGATAAGGATAGTATTATATTACCATATCACAATGTTTAACCTATACATGGATAATTGCATGAAAGAACTGAAAGATTTAAATGTTGGAGCTAGAATGAATAATTTGACTGTCTGTTGCCTTTTGTATGCTGATGATGCTGTTCTTCTTGCCGATAGCAGAGAAGACCTGCAGGCGTTGGTGACAAAAGTGTATAATGTGTGCAAGGAAAGTGATCTATTGATGAATGTTAGCAAATCCAAGATTATGGTTTTTGAAAGAGAAGAATGCAGATCAGAATGTGAAATATTGGTAAACGGAGAGATTTTGGAACAGGTAGATGATTTCGTGTATTTGGGTAGTATGTTTTCTAGGGATGGAAATATTGATAAAGGCATAGAAAGGAGAGTGAATGCTGGGAACAAAGTGAATGGTGCACTGAAATCAGTTATAGCAAATAAAAACCTATCAGCGGAAGCTAAACTGGCAGTGCACAACGGAGTCCTGGTTCCAACTCTAATGTATGGAAGTGAAACATGGAGTTGGCAAAAGAAGGATGAAAGTAGACTGAATGCAGTCGAAATGCGATCTCTCAGAAGAATGTGTAACAAAACGATGTATGATAGATGTGCGAATAGTGAAATAAGGAAGGAATGCAAAGCTGAGATAAGCATAATCGATAAAATTAAGAAAGGTGTGTTGAGATGGTTTGGACATGTAGAACGAATGAGTGAGGAAAGAACGGTAAAACAAATTTATGAGGCGAATGTTAGCGGGAAAAGAAGCAGAGGAAGACCGAGAAAAACATGGCACGATCAGGTATGCCAAATACTTGAAAGTGGTCAGGTTAGGAGTCGTAACAATCGGCGGGTATGTATGAGGAGATGCATGAACGTGGAAGAGGTGAAGAATGTTTGCAAGGACAGAGTGGTGTGGCGCTCTATTCTCTCTGCCTACCCCTGCGGGGAAGCGGCGTGATGGTTAGTTAGTTAGTTAGTTACAATGTTACTATTATGATTAGAATCCTAACTGTCCATGAAACCTCCTCCCTTTGTTTTCCCCTCTACCTCCTTCCCTCCCATAGCACTATTCATATACTTATAACCACACAAAATGTAAATAATATGCGATTTTGGTCGACACTAGTACCAACATGCACTAAAGATTGCCTATGGATAGAGACAAGAAAAATATAAATAAATAAATAATAAAACAAGAGCAATCTGCACTAAGAGTGCAGATTGCTCTTGTTTTGAGAGGGAGTTTGCTTACAGGGTTTGTACATATAAATAAGAAGTAAAAATAAACTTACAGGGTTTGTACATATAAATAAGAAGTAAAAATAAGAAACAATAAATCGTAATCAAACGGGAGTTTGCCTTATATGTTTTTGTTAATCATTTTTGAAAGATTTTAAATTGATTATATTTTTTATTCTTGCAGGTAGTTTATTAAAATATTTTATTCCTATAAAAGAATAGCGGTTTTGAGTTGCACTAGTATTATATTTTGGGGTCTTTGAGTTATTTTGTGATCTTGTATTTCTAAAATAATGTGTCAATAATGTTTCCCTTTCTTTAAATATTTGTAAAATTGATGCTCTTTTAAAAATCGATTCTACAGTAGGTGCGCTAAATTCTTGGAAAATCAAGTTTGATGGATAGATCCTAGGCTTTTTTATGATAATTATTACAACACATTTTTGTATTATTAATAGAGGATTTATAGTAGTTTAATAAAAAAAATAAAAAAAGAATCTCTTTAATGTTTTTCAGTGATTTTCAGCCGAAATCTTTTGTTAATACTGCCTGAAAATGTCTTCTGAAAGTCGTGCGGATGAAAATAAAAATTGGCCAAACGCTACGGCAATGGCGGCGATAAGAAAATTTAAATACAGATAATTTTGTAGTAAACTCAAAGACTTGATGAGATTTTAATTCAGTTAGCTGGAGTTTAAACCACGTCCCAAGGGGCTGATCTAAGTTAGGCCTCTATTAAGGGTGTAGAGAAGCATTTTCAAATCATTGTTTTAAAGATAGGCAAATTTTGTCATTCAAAGAACTAAAAATGAAGAAAATAATAAATTATAAAATAATAAAACCCTGATCCGCAACCCAATGGTGCATAGAGCACTGTGTCACATAAACCCAGTGTTATCTTGATCGTTTTTACACATGAAGGAAAGGTGATCAGCCCTCCGTTTCAGGTACCAGTCCATGGAAATATTGAATAAATATTACAGTGAAAAAAACACTGATATTTATTTGACCCCCCTTGGAAATCGAACCTGGGACCTCCAGAACGGTAGCCGAGCTTGCTGACCATTACATTACGGAGGCGGACAAATTTATTTATTTATTTACTTTTTTTGATAATAATAGCTTCAAAAATATGCTTAAATTAAAATGTAACTTTGTTTAATGTAAAATCATTATAAATATTTTATTATAACTTAATTATAATGTCAACCTGTTTCGAAGCAAACCGCTTCTTTATCAAGACTGATTAATACTAAGACACTATCTATTTTCAACATTTATTCGTTTGGAAATGACATAACTAGGCGAAACAATTGTCACAATATTAATTTTTATTTGTTTTTAATAATATTCGACCCTCAAAATTTTGAGTGGGTCCAAATACTTGTTCACAAAATCAGGATTATTTCAAATTACAGGTGTTATTTCATATTATGTTTTGACATGTCATCAAAAATGAAGAAGAATATGGAAGTCTGGGCAGTCACGGGGCTGACGACCGTCATAGGCTGGTTTAAGTGATCACTTAACACACGTGTAACATTCACAAATTCGACCCATTATTAACATTATCTCTCCAGTGAAGTTTTAGTGATTCAAGAATAATGTTTCAAAATTGGTTCATATATATATGGAACTTCCAAGAATTTGAGTAGTGTGGTTGTCTATAATGGGTAGAATTGGTGAATGTTACACATATGTAAAGTGATCACATAAACCAGCCTATGACGTCAGCCTTGTAAATGCCCAGACTTCCATATTCTTCTTTTTTGATGAGATGTCAAAAAATAATTTTCATTTTAGTAGACTCAAAAAAAAAAATTTAAAATTTATACATTAAAATGGAATTCTACAAATTAAACACCAAATCAATAAATAAATACGTAATCCCTGATATTTTCCACTACCTTATAGTTCGCCATACCTTTCAGCTTATCCCTAGCTTGTTATTCCTGAAATATTCTGAAACCTAAGTCGAGGTCAGTCTGAAATAGAGGTCGATCCATTGTAGGCCACAAACGCTAAGCAGAGACCTTCTTCGAGCGTAGTTATTATCCATATTTCCCAACCCTGCTCAATACTGAGGAGATATGATTGACATCTCCATTGAATCGAGCATCATTATTGCTCATCGTATTTCTTATTGGGAGAAAACAGCATTGGTTTCTTACACTATGAAATATGTATAATAACTCTTTCCTTATGATATCCTGTTACATTATTCGAAATTTATTTTTATTTTCAACTAGTGGTACCTACCCACAAATTTCTGTGGCTCAGATTGGTTAAATGTAAAAGATACAATATAGGAAGAACACATTTCTCATTTGAATAATTTCACAACTTTCAATGCTTTTTCCTCATCTTTTTCTTCTTTCTTCTTTCTCAACCGTCTCTCTACTGCTGGATGTAGGCTTATAATTTAAGTTTTTGTGTGTATTCATTATATATGTTATGTGATTTTAGCACTCAGTTACAAAAAATGGTCAAGTCGTGAATAATTCAGAAAATTTAGAAATACATGGAAATTAATAATATGCTTTTATACTTCCTTTTTTCCTTAAACTACCCCCTCCCCCTATTTATCACTCTTACAAACTCAGGATGGTGCATAGGGCACAACGTCATATAAACGCAGTGTTATCTTGATCGTTCACACATGAAGGAAAGGTGATCAGCCCTCCGCTTCAGTTACCAGTCCAGGGTAATGTTTAATAAATATTACAGTGAAAAAATCACTTATATTTATTTTACACCCCTTGGGAATCGAACCCGGGACCTCCAGAATGGTAGCGTGCTGACCATTACACTACGGAGGCGGACTATATATATATATTTATATATATATGTATTTTTTATTTTTTTATTTTTTTATTACATATGTATATAAGCGACGTATGTTATATATAAATATATATATATATATATATATATATATATAACGTGGTAATATTTTCCTTTTGAAAATTAAGTGTAAATAATATGTAAAGTGGGTGTATAATAATAAAATAAACAATGTGTTGCTTTGTAATTAAAGTTTATTCTTAATTTATCTTTATAATAATTTTTATATCTATCTATCTATCTATCTATGCTGCGGCATCTGGTGGTAGAACTGTTTTATGTAGGTACTTTTTGTAAGTACTTAATAAAATGTATAGGTAGGTACCTAGTTATTTTATTACATCTCCCCCCTTGGGGATGAAAATTCATAGTAAAATTTTCACTCGTCCTCCGGATCATCTTCTTGTAGTGAAGGGACTGGTATAAGTTTAGTGATATGATAAAGTTTTTTTTTTTTTTTTTTTTTCTTTCTTTTTTTTTCCTTCTTTTTTTTCTTTTTTTTTCTTGTTTTTTTTCTTTCTTTCTTTTTTTTTTTTCCTTCTTTTTTTCGTTCTTGTTTTTTTTTTCTTTCTTTCTTTTTTTTTTCTTTTTTCCGTTCTTTTTTTTCTTTCTTTTTTTTGTATTTTTTTTTCTTCTTGACCCTTTTAAAGTAGACACAGTTTTTTTTCAATCCATTTGTTTTTTTCTTTTGAATTCCTTCATTTTTATTCTGATCTCTTAAAGTATCTTCTAATTTAACCAAATTTACAACTTTTAATTGTTCATCTGCATTTTCATTCAAATTTAATACTGGATTCCTGCTAAGACAATCTACTTCTAAATTCTTCTTTCCTGGAGTATATTTTATTTTATCTTTCGTAGAATTTTTTTCTACTTCATTTTTATTTTCATTTTTCAAGCACTGTTTCTGTGTTATTTGTATGTCTTCATTTTTATTCTGATCTTTTAAAATATCTTCTAATTTCACCAAATTTACAACTTTTAATTGTTCATCTGCATTTTCATTCGATTTTAATACTGGATTCCTGCTTAGACAATCTACTTCTAATTTCTTCTTTCCTGGAGTATATTTTGTTTTATATTTTGTAGTATTTTTTTCTACTTTATTTTTATTTTCATTCTTCAAGCACTTTTTCTGTGTAATTTGTAAATCTTCATTTTTATTATTAATCTTATCATCCTCCTTTGTTTTAAACCAGCACCTTGCTTCAGAGTGATATCGAGTTCCCTTATTTAAATTTTCACAAATCTTACATGGACTTTTATCTTTAATTTTATCACTAGTTCTTAGATTTCCACGTCTTCTTTGATTATCTTCTAATCGTTTTCTTTGATCATCTTCTAATTTTTCTCTCTCACTCCGAACATATTGTAGTAATTGTTTTAATACATCTAATGTTTCATCATCCATTTCCAATTAACAAAATTGTCGTTTTATAACGTGGTAATATTTTCCTTTTGAAAATTAAGTGTAAATAATATGTAAAGTGGGTGTATAATAATAAAATAAACAATGTGTTGCTTTGTAATTAAAGTTTATTCTTAATTTATCTTTATAATAATTTTTATATCTATCTATCTATCTATCTATCTGATTCTGACAGTTAATAATCTTATCGGAAGTCTTTTGTTTTCTTCTGAGCGACGCATGCGGCATCTGGTGGTAGAACTGTTTTATGTAGGTACTTTTTGTAAGTACTTAATAAAATGTATAGGTAGGTACCTAGTTATTTTATTACATATATATATATATATATATATATATATATATATATATATATATATATATATATATATATATATATATATATATATATATATATATATATATATATATATATATATATATATATATATATATATATATATATATATATATATATATATATATATATATATATATATATATATATATGTATATATATATGTATGTATATAAATATATATATATATAAATATATATATATATATTTATATATATATATATATATATATATATATATATATATATATATATATATATATATATATATATGTATATATATATATATATATATATAGGGTAGACTGGGTACGGTTGAAACAATTTTGCTTATATTGTCCATAGTATTGCTCTTTACAAGTCAAGCGATGATGAAGATGCATTAAATACAAGAGCGTGTTTCTGTCTACTAATGGGAAGTATTATTTCAGTACCCAGTGTGTTATTTTTAGTGGCAGATCAAATTTAAAAAATATATCCGATTTGTTTCAACCGTCCCCATACCAAGAGCAGTTGAAACAGTGATTGGGGTCAGTTGAAACACACGCAAATATATCAATATTTAATATTGTAAGACGTTTTATTCATTATTTATTTTTGTGTTATAAATAATTATGGCACCGCATGACAATATTAATCAGTCTACAGATATGTAATGAACAAAAACAACTAAAAACAATGGCATTTAAAAAAAAAACAAATCGAACGAAAATAATCTGTGAATAAACTAAAAGGAAACACTTCTGTCATTTTGATTAGTCATAAATCAAGCGGAAATCTAGCTTTGGGATCATTCTGAGTCGCAATTGTGGCAAACATATCTAAGACCACCTTTTGTGCAGTCTTTTTGAGCCCACAGTTTACAAGTGGTGCACTGTATCCACTTTTCACCAGATCTGCTCTCTGAATACAGTGACAGACAAACAAGACAATAGCACTCGTCCTCTTTTGATGATGATTCCTGTTGCGTATTATGATTATTTTTTCCTTTAACGATCCTTCTACTTTTTCCTCCATCCAATTTTTTCTTCACTTACTTAGTTTTCATCCGTTTCAACCTTATTTCATGCTCCTTTCTTATCTCTTCTTTCTCTGTTTTTTTTAGTAGCAAGTATTTTGCAAGCTCCTGCTCCTGCTATTTATTAAAAACTTTGTTGTGGAGTTCATATCCCATTTTCTTCTTCACCAGATGCATCTCGCTTTCGTATATATCTAATGAGCGAACAGTGGTTTAATCCATGCTTTTCCGACGCTCTTCGCAGTGAATTTCCTGCTTTAACCTCCTCATCAGCGTATGTATACCTCGACAAGTCGACCTCTCCTCTCGAAGTCTTTCTTGCGCGTACTTTCGGCATCTAGAAAACAGGAAAACTGAAAAAATATGTTGTTTCAACCGTACTCACAAAAAATGTTTCAACCGTCCCCAACCCCTCCTTTAGGTGGAAAACAGAAAATAGTAATGTTAACAATAATGGCACATTAAAACTAATCACTATATCGTGTTCTACAAGCTTCATTTCAAACACGAAATCATACTCAATAATATCGTTTCAATAGAAACCGTAATAAAAGGAAAATTCTCAGTACAAAAATACTTACTTTTGGTTATCAAAATACAATAGGACCTCCTACAAGCAACTGCACAGTGCGGCGAGCGATGCAACACTGATATTTGTGTTTGAACTTGTTGTCCACTTTGTTCGTCCCTTGGACCCTTCACCCTACCGCATACGGTTTGCAAGATATTTGCTCTGTTTCAACCGTCCTTTGTTTCAACCGTACCCAGTCTACCCTATATATATATATATATATATATATATATATATATATATATATATATATATATATATATATATATATATATATATATATATATATATATATATATATATATATATATATATTTATATATATATATATATATATATATATATATATATATATATATGTATATATATATATATATATATATATATATATATATATATATATATATAAATATATATATATATATATATATATATATATATATATATATATATATATATATATATATATATATATATATATATATATATAAATATATATATATATATATATATATATATATATATATACATATATATATATATATATATATATATATATATACATATATATATATATACATACATATATATATATATATATATATATATATATATATATATATATATATATATATATATATATATATATATATATATATATATATATATATATATATATATATATATATATATATATATATATATATATATATATATATATATATATATATATATATATATATATATATATATAATATATATATATATATATATATATATATATATATATATATATATATATATATATATATATATATATATATATATATATATGTATATATATACACATATGTATGTACACGTCTAAAAATTATTTTTATTCTTATATCGTGTTTATGTGATATTTTTATTTACTCATTTTATATTTCGAAACTGTTTTGACCTTTAGCGATGGTAGATTTACAACAATAAATACTATAATAAGGCTTCGTGTGATTTGATTCGAAGCTAATTGAACCCTTTGAGGATTCTCTGACTTGTTTGCGCACTGTAAGAAGCCGTTATTATTCCGTTTTCTTTGTTCCATTCTCATGAACAACAAACAACTTTTCAACTAGGTAGGTACGATTTTGATTGAAATTACTTCCATCTTTGTTAACGACGTTTTAAAGAGGTATCGGCGGCAAAAAGCTGAAAGGTCGTTGTGGAAAAATGGTCATTTCCATCAACGTTATTATCTGAACTTACTTTAAGCTACAACATTTTGAGTGTGTCCAAATACTTGTTCACAAATCTGGATTATCTCCAATTAAAGGAGTTAGTTGTCATATTATTTTTTGATATCTCATCAAAGATGAAGAAGAATATGAAAGAATTTTCATCTCACCAATATATGTGTCTAGTGAAGTTCTATTGATTTAAGAACAAGGTTCCTAAAGTGGTTCATATTTGAAGAACTTCCAAGAATGTGAGTAGTGCGGTTGTCAATATTGGGAAGAATTGGTGAATGTTACACTTGTGTAAAGAGATCACTTAAACCAGCCTATGACGGTCATCAGTCCCAATAACCAATAATCAATAATATTGCATTTATATATATATATATATATATATATATATATATATATATATATATATATATATATATATATATATATATATATATATATATATATATATATATATATATATATATATATATATATATATATATATATATATATATATATATATATATATATATATATATATATATATATTTATATATATATTTATATATATATATATATATATATATATATATATATATATATATATATATATATATATATATATATATATATATATATATATATATATATATATATATATGTATATATATATATATTATATATATATATATATATATATATATATATATATATATATATATATATATATATATATATATATATATATATATATATATATATATATATATATATATATATATATATTTTTTTTTATATATATATATATATATATATATATATATATATATATATATATATATATATATATATATATATATGCAATATTCCTTGATCCCTTTCACATGAAAGTTCTAAATGTAATAGATTTCGGCAATAAATAATAATATTTTTTTATTTAGATAATTTAAATGTCACATATAAAATTGATATTCTTAACATCAAATATTCATTTTAATTTATGTATTAATTGTTTGATTCATACTCAGATTTTATAAGTCTACTAAGTTGTGTTTTATTGTTACATAATATTATGACAATTGTTTCGCCTAGTAATGGCATTATCGAACGAATGTTTGAAAAACCCATAACCTACTTTTCAAAAATTCCTATGAAATAACATAACCTACGGTTCAAACATTCGTTTAAAAATGCCATAACTAGGCGAAACAGTTGTCACAATATTCATTTTTATGTGTTTTTTAACAATAAAATACTACTTAGTAGAAACAAAAAATCTGTGTTTGATTTGATTAACAATTAATACTTATTTTTTTTTTTTCAAAAATGTTAATAAAATTCTTATAAAACCACTCACCGAAATTTTTACGTCTATCGGTTTCGAGACGTACCCATCTCTTCGTCAGGACAATCACTAACAAACACAGCATGCAAACAATACTACCCTTCACCACCATACCACGGCTGTCCAAATTTAAAACACAGTAAGGGACATTTTTTGTAGTAGTTTTTTTTTGCATTTTTGGACTAAGTAGAGTCTACTTAGTCCATAAATGCAAAAAAAAAACTACTACAAAAAAAATGTCCCTTACTGTGTTTTAAATTTGGACAGCCGAGCACCATTCACACACTCAAACTAAACAAAATGTCTAACACATGCGATTTTTGGTCGACCCGAAGACCAACATGCACTATAGTTTTCAATACAGACATGCGTTACGAGCCGAGGTAAAACGTGTGATAGAATTATTTATCAACATTTTTGTAAAAAATAAATAAGTTAAAATGACTAACCACAAAGTCAATGTTTTAAATATTAATAATATTCAGAACAATTAATATATAAATTTAAAATGGAGTTTTACAAATTAATAGCCAAAACAATAAATAAAATCAAATCTTCATTTTTGTTTCATCATAATTCGGTTTTGATAATTTGATGTTCATTGGCGTATTTGGCAAATATGCCATCCCAGAAATTGATATTCCTCGCTCCTGGATTGACACCCATCCTGAGGTCCCGATCGATATCCAGGAAGTGATGGTTTTCAGGAGCAGCCGGCTTCCAGACTATATTACGGAGGACGCTCTCCTTCAGCGGGGTCGGGTTACTGAAAGCAATCGATCATTGACGTCAGTGAACCTCGTTTGATTTATTTATTTTATTTGTTCAGGAATTATACAGCTTGTACATACACATATATAAAATTCAATTCAAACCCTTATCCGCACCCCAATGGTGCATAGGGAACTGCATTATATAAACACAGTGTTATCTTGATCGTTAACACACGAAGGAAAGGTGATCAGCCCTCCGCTTCAGGTGCCAGTCCATGTTAATATTTAATAAATATTACAGTGAAAAAATCACGTATATTTGTTTTACCCCCCTTGGGAATCGAACACGGGACCTCCAGAACGGTAGCCAAGCGGGCTGACCATTACACTACGATATAATATGTTATAATATATAAAACCCTTATCTGCACTCCAATGGTGCATAGGGCACTGCTTCATATACACGCAGTGTTATTTTGATCGTTTTGTACACATGAAGGAAGGGTGATCAGCCCTTCGCTTCAGGTACCAGTCCAGGGTAATATTGAATGAATATTACAGTGGGTAGAATTGGTGAACATTACACGTGTGTTAAGTGATCACTTAAACCAACCTACGACGGTCGTCAGTCCCATAATTGCTCATACTTCCATATTCTTCATCATCTTTGACGAGATGTTAAAAAATAATATATTCTACTAGATAGTCTTACTACCATTGTATTGCGAACATGAAAAATAAATATTTCAAATACTGTCATTAATTGTGCATACATAGTCACCCTAAAAATGTACACCCTCTTGTGACAAGACTGTGAATTATTAACAATAGATACGAGATACCTCTAATTAATATTTTACATGTAACACATTCTGCATAAATTAACGTGATCTAACACAGTATGTAGAAACATGTGCTTCAATCAGTTTACTAACGTTACAGCCGTATATCATCAGCACCGGATATATCTAGAATTAAATAGAGTTTAACATAAAGGCTATACGAATTAGATATTTGCGATAGAATTTAACAACGGCTTTATTCAAATAAGTCGTGACTTCATTCGGTTTTTGGATTCGAACGTTTTAACGCAAATGGTGATATGAAGAATGCTGGGAACAAAGTGAATGGTGCACTGAAATCAGTTATAGCAAATAAAAACCTATCAGCGGAAGCTAAACTGGCAGTGCACAACGGAGTCCTGGTTCCAACTCTAATGTATGGAAGTGAAACATGGAGTTGGCAAAAGAAGGATGAAAGTAGACTAAATGCAGTCGGAATGCGATCTCTCAGAAGAATGTGCGACAAAACAATGTATGATAGATGTGCGAATAGTGAAATAAGGAAGGAATGCAAAGCTGAGATAAGCATTATCGATAAAATTAAGAAAGGTGTGTTGAGATCGTTTGGACATGTGGAACGAATGAGTGAGGAAAGAACGGTAAAAAAAAATTATGAGGCGAATGTTAGTGGGAAAAGAAGCAGAGGAAGACCGATAAAAACTTGGCACGATCAGGTATGCCAAATACTTGAAAGTGGTCAGGTTAGGAGTCGTAATAATCATCGGGTATATATGACGAAACGCATGAACGTGGAAGAGGCGAAGAATGTTTGCAAAGACAGAGTGGTGTGGCGTTCTATTCTCTCTGCCTACGAGGAAGTTGCATAATGGTTAGTTGATTCATCACTCCAATAAGTGGACAAATTTGGTTTTACGATTACGTATTTCTGGGTCCAAATATTATTTTAATTACTTAAGCTGGAATTAAATATTGTCCTTGAGGTAGTATTTTACGAAACTGCGCAAAATAAATTATTTTATTTTATTTTTGCTATTTTAAAACCTGAAAAAGTATCCAATACCATCTCAATGACGACGCCCTAATATTAATTATATATATATTATATATATATATATATATATATATATATATATATATATATATATATATATATATATATATATATATATATATATATATATATATGTATATATATATATATATTTATATATATATATATATATATATATATATATATATATATATATATATATATATATATATATATATGTATATGTATATATATATATATATATATATATATATATATATATATATATATATATATATATATATATATATATATATATATATATATATATATATATATATTTATATATATACATATATATATATATATATATATATATATATATATATATATATATATATATAATATATATATATATATATATATATATATATATATATATATATATATATATATATATATATATATATGTATATATATATGTTTATATATATATATATATATATATATATATATATATATATATATATATATATATATATATATATATATATATATATATATATATATATATATATATATAATATAAATAATATGAACGTTTGCTTATTTCCCTTTCTTAATTAAATTGATGATGCTTTTCTCCGCCTCTGTAGTGTAATAAGCACGCTCGGCTACCGTTCTGGAGGTCCCGGGTTTGATTCCCAAGGGGGGTAAAATAAATATAAGTGATTTTTTCACTGTCATATTTATTCATTATTACCCTGGACTGGTACCTGAAGCGGAGGGCTGATCACCTTTCCTTCGTGTGTAAACGAGCAAGATAACAATGTGTTCATATGAAGCAGTGCTCTATGCACCATTGGTGTGCGGATAGGGGTTTTATTATTATTATTATTTCTCACCCTTGCATTCTTTCCTGCGATTCGAACATCTATCATACGTCTGTATTCAGTCTACTTTCTTCCTTCTTTTACCACTCCACGCTTTACTTTCCATAATCCATTGTGAAGGTTTCAATATCTAAAATCAAAGTCCTTTTCTAATCTTAAAACTTTCCCTAACAATCTAACTATCGTTATGCCGCATATTCGTCTGACAGATGGTATTTCGACTGCATTCAGTCTACTTTTATCTTTCTTTTGCCAACTCTATGCTTAACTTTACATACATTTTTAAAACACACTTTATTATAATACTTTCTTAAATATATTAATACAATTTCCAAAGTTTTAAGACTTTTAAAACTTTCCCTTACAATTCTTGTTGAATAATTCTGAATAAACATACATCAATTCGTAATATGAAAGGTCCTTATTAAATTGAAATGTTTCGCAATTTTTTTATTTGTTAAAATGTTACCTTACGAAAATGAAAAGGACTAGCTAAGGGTAGGTATTCTAAATCTCTTTATTTTCTCACAAACGAAATAAACTTATAAACGTAAAACCTTTTTGTTACGTGAAGATTCTTACACCAGAGATACTCAAATATAGATGAAAAACAATTTATTTTTTTATTATTTTTTTATATCTCAACAAAGATGATGAAGGATGTGCAAAGGCTAGTTTAAGTGGTCACTTTATACACGTGTAACATACACCGTTCTACCTATCATATTAATGCTGTGATTGACACCTTGAAAGCTGTCTTTAAATTGATCACTTAAACCAGCTTTTGGCAGGTCGTAAGCTCTATAAAAATCCAGATATCTATGTATAATTATATTTTAATGGACAACCACAGTAGGTACTCATATTTTAAGTTTTATTTTTGCTCTTATTGACACTTAGAAAGCTTGTGTTTGAAGTGATCACTTAAACCAGCTTATGACAGATCGTAAGCCTTGTAAATATCCAAAAATTTATATTTTTGTTCGATTGACAACCACACTACTCAAACGCCGGATGTTGAATAAAGCCTATATAATTGACACTTTAACGGGTGAGTTCTCGGCAACATCTTTAAAAGTAGTTTTTGGTCTTAATTGTCTGATAAATTAAATAATAAAAATTAACCAACTAACTTACCATCACCTCGCATCTCCACAAGAGTAGCAGAGAAAATAGAACGCTAAACCAATCTGTTTTTACAAACAATTTTCGCCTCTTCCACATCCATGCATCTCCTCATACATTCATTCAACCACATCCACTCCCTATGTGGAGCATATAGATTCCACAAATTGTCTCCAGGCTTTTCTGTCGGCCGCCAGCTCCCTTGCACCCGACGAATTGTCAGCAGTGGTCGTCCTGGGCGGAGCGAACCTGGTACCTTGTAAAAGAGGCAATATTGATGGCGGCTCTCAGGAGGCATGCGTACAGTACATGGTCAAGCCAACTGAATCGCCTTTTCTTGGCGGCAAAAAATATTTGATTGAAAAAGGCGAGCTTAAGAAAACAGTTTGAGAATCTGTTCAATATACATGTAAAGATATACATATATATATAAAAGGTGGGCTTATAACATTGTATTCACTGTGTCAACAAAAACAACTCTTAAAGTCTTAAATTTTACGAAAGTCCTTCAGCAATATTTTACTTACAAATTTGTATTTCTACTATCTTTATTTACGACACTGAAATACCAGAAATATCAAACAAATTTTAATTTATTTCCATGAAACTTTTTCTCCCCGGAGCCTTTTATATAATAAGTTTAAACATTTTTCTAAGAAATACGTACTAAACCTTATAAAACTTATCATATCCTGGTATACTGAAATTATTTTAGTATGTGTGATCCATAAGACACACACTTTATAAGAGTAATAATACTTATCATTGCGTTTGTTTGTCTAATTTTATAACCTCATACAACTTATCATACTCTTCGGTTTATTATATGTGATCTATAAAACACATACTTCATAAGAGTAGTGGTACTTAGCTTTGTGTTATACATATATAAGGAGCTAGAAATACACAGTATGCAAGCAAATTTGTCTACATATTGGTGCTTTAAGTCATCAAATCCAAAAACCGAGCTAAGTAAGGAATTTTCATCAAAGAAGTCTTTTTTTACTCGATCACCCAAGTATTGATTGTAGTTTTGTACACATTGATTGTAATTTTACTCACCCGAATTTGGCGAAATTGGTCCAAAGTCGAACCATCTGCTCAGATATCAATAGCTCGTCTGGCGCCACGATACTTTCCAGCAGTTCTTTATAACTCTCTCCCAAAGTATCGCATTTAAATAAATAACAGATCTCGTCTCCGTTAGTGGCACCTTTAATACTTCCTTTGTCTCTCAGAATGGAATTCTTGAAGAAATTGAGACCTCCGTCGAAAGAGAATCTGTAGAAATAAGTTTCGGCGCTTGTTGCCTTCAAGTGCTTGGTAAGGGTCTTATGGATGGGGTAGACTATTCCATCGGACACATAGTCGACGTATTCGCTCATGGATCTATTGCTGATGACGCCATTTTGGAAGTAGAAATTCTTGATACTTCCTGAAACGTGTTTGTACTCATCAGAATTGTAACTGAACTCTATTCCTCTTAAAGGTACTGAAAATTGGAAGTTATAATTCAGCTTCTCAAGTATCTCTGGATCGTTGATTAGTGTTCTCAAAAAGACTATCGCTTCTCTGGAGTTGAATCCGATCATCAAAGGTATTTTAGCACTTAAAAAATTAGATTGATAGAGCGAATTTGGTGTCGTTGTTAAGAATGTACTTTGAGATGAAGTGACATTTTCAATCGATGGCCCAAAAGGTAAAATACTCTTTTGATTGTCTCTGACTTCAGTGCTATCGAATGTTTTGGGAGTCGCTTTGACTATATCATTAACGTTAACTTTCTTCAAATTCTTGAGTAGTTCTTCTGAAGTATCCGAGTTTTTGAATAGGAGCTTATCTAGATTGAAAGCTCGTTTTCTGGGGTTTGGTGAAAACAGATGAGGGAGTTCGAACACTCCGCTCTGGCAGATAGCTTTGTGGAAAGTTCCCTCTGCCATCTGGGAATGCATAAGAAGAGAAACAGCTGCTCCTCCAGCGTTGTTCCCAAAAATTGTGACTTGGTCTCTATCACCGTTGAACACTTGGATGTTGTCCTGAACCCATCGCAGAGCCAGAACGATGTCTTTGAGTCCCATGTTTCCAGGGATGACCTCGTCCTCTGTGTTCAAGAACCCCAGAGCTCCCAGTCTGTAGTTGGTTGTGACCAAAACAACACCCTCGTTCATGAAGAAGTCTGGACCAAACAGGAGGGTGCTAGAAGAGCCTGTTGCAAATCCTCCCCCGTGGATCCAGAACATGACTGGCAGTTTGTCTTGTGACTCTTGGTTGATGTTTGGAGTGTAAATGTTTAGGATAAGGCAGTCTTCCTCTCCGCTTGGAAATCTGTCTAGAAGTGGGTCTTCTTGGGGACATCGGACTCCGTCTTTTGTGGCATTCAATGTTCCTTCCCATCTCATCAAAGGCTTCGGCGGCTGAAAATAAAAAGTCGTTTTCACTTAACCTGCGGTTATTATAATAACATTATATACTACAATATTTATACCAAAACACATGACTGATTTTAGTTTAATTTGAAATATATCCCTTAATTCTGGAATAAACTAAATTTGCTAAATGCGTTTGAGTTCAAACAAACAAAAAATTTGTAAAATTGTGTATTTTGCCATAAAGCTTTTTGAAAAATTTATGGCCATGGGTAGGCTCCTTAATATTTAGAATAACGAGCATTTAAAGAATTTTACAATCTGCATTAATATTTCTTTAATATTAAGATAATTGTAGCATTAAGAGAATTTTACAATCTGTAAGTATGCTCAGTAAGAAGTAAGGAGCATTTAAAGAATACTTCGTGAGTAGGCTCTTCAATATTGAGGGATTAAAACCTTGAGAGAATTTAATTTTTAATGGTATCTTTAACTATCGATTAATGTCTTATTTTGCTAATATTTAATCGTAAAACCAAGAGTATATGATAAAACAAGTACAAATATTTATCAAAAAAAAATATTATGCCAAGATTACTATAATCTATTACTCCCAAATATGGTAAAGACGGGGTCTACAACAATAATTATGTTATATTATACACAATACGTTGTTGATTTGACCGAAATTCGCGTTGTGGAACATTCGTTTGGAGTGTACAAGTCCATTATTGTGGATTCACGCGAACTAGAAACGGCGATAAAGTTCTCTTTAAACCCGAATAATAGCTGTTATTATTATCATTACAACCCCTCAGTAAACTAACTTCTACTCTTCATTACTTCTAAACACGAAATTCCATAATGATCTTACTAAGAACGCCTGATTATTCGGATAATAAAAAAACAATTATTTACTTTTTAAACTTTTATTTTATTTATTAATTTTTAAATCAAACATAGATTTTTTAATCTACTAAGTTGTATTTTATTAAAAAAACACATTTAAAATTAATATTGTGACGATTGTTTCGCCTAGTTATGGCATTTCCAAACGAAAGACATTCGTTTGGAAATGCCATAACTAGGCGAAACAATTATCACAATGTTAATTTTTATGTGTTTTGTTTTTAAAATACAACTCAGTAGACTCAGTAAACTGTGTTTGATTCAAAATTTTATTTATAAATTAAAATGGAGTTATACAAATTAAAAGCCGAATCAATAAATAAATAAACTTTTATTTTAATTGACTAGTGACCGGCTTTCGTCGTTACTGACATCCTCAGACTGGTGGTAAGCTACACTAAACTTTACGATATAAACACAACAAGGCAAGGATAAAAAATTTAATTTAATATATTTTTCTGAAAAAATATTTCTTAATTCAATGATTTTTCATAAATAAAATTACGTTAAGAATTAAATAAATTTTATTATGGAATTGAATTTCGCAGCTATATTTATATTATGTATAGATAAATCTAGAACCATTTTTATTAATTGATTCGTCATTTTGTAGTAAAATCTATTTTATATATAAGTTTTACTTGGTAAAAACCACTTTTTCTTAAAACACGAATGTTTCAAGTACAAAACTATTTCCTATACATTTTGCCTTTTTTAATCGTACTGACTTGAATAATTTCATTAATTGATTCGACAGTCACTTTGTGGTAAAATCTATCCATTTTAAATTTAAGTTTTACCACTAATACTAATATTTACCAAGTAAAACTTATATAAATAAAATGAAGTTCCACCAATAAATCGCTCACTTCTTTCAACAACATCACAAATCAAAAATCGTCATGTTTTCGAAATGCACAGAAAATGTACTATATTCCAGCAAAAGCGGCATATTTTTAACTCAACATTTACCCGCTACAGGGTAGAAAGTGTTGTTTTTGCATTTTGAAGAGAAGGTATTGTTTAATTATTTTTTAAATATACTTAATATTTTTCAAATGGAGAAAAAACATTCAGGTTTTACCTAAAAAGATCTGTTGCACAGTAAAAAGTTCAATGAGTGGCTTGATATTTACTTTTAATACATTTAATTATATTTTTAAACTTTGAAAACGATCTCCTGAAAAATCAAGTTTTTTGATATATGACGTTGTTAAAAGGAGTGAGCGAAATGTCAGAGCAAAACATAAAAGAAATGGTCGTTTTTACATTAATAAACTCAATACTATGGACTTTTACAAGTTCTTTTTAATTGTATTTTTATTTTCCAATAATGTTTTTATTCCACAAAGTTAATGCCAAATCAATAAATAATAAAATCGTATTTCTTGTTTATTTCTGTTTTGAATATTTAATTGGCAAATTGAATATACGAAATTGTAATATGAACATCACAATATGTTTTCCCCTAAATTATTCGTACATAATTAAGCTGAAAACTTTTAACCATCGATGTAACAACACGATTCTGATAATATTATCCACTGTAAAAAATGTTTGTTCAAATTTTGTTTGTGTTTCCGAGACATAATGGATTGTCAAACTTTTTCCAATAAAAACCAATTATCCTCGTTTACAAGTAATTTCAAATTCAGTTCAAAAAAAGTTTTATAAATATATATGACCACAAAGCACACATATATCATTAAGTCCCCTCTCTTCCAGAATGTTTTATATGTACTCGCATATTCAATCGTATGATTTATTTTGTTTTAATATATACATATAACCAACTAACAATCAAGCCTTTTCCCCGCAGGGGCAGTCAGAGGAAATAGAGAACCACACTTATTTGTGTTTCTAAACAATCTTCATCTCCTTATGCATACCCGCCGATTATTTCGACTCCTGACCTGACTACTTTCAAGTATTTGAAATAGTTGATGATGCCAAGTTTTCCTCGATCTTCCTCTGCTTATATTTCCAACAACATTTACCTGATAATTTTGTTTAACTGTTCTTTCTTCTCTCAATCGTTCCACATGTTCGAATCAACTCAACACACTTTTCTTATTTTTTTTCGATTATACTTATCTCAGCCCTGCATTCTTTCCTTATTTCAATATTTGATCATCGCGTATTTTTTTCTATACAACATTTCGAGTGTGTCCAAATACTGGTTCATCTGGATTATCTCTACATAGATGAAGAATAATATGGAAGTCTAGGCAATTACGACCGTCAAAGGTTTGGTTAAGTGATCACTTGACTCACGTGTAACATTCACCGATTCTACCCATGATTGTCAATCACACAACTAAAATTTTCGGAACATCTTATGACACACTAAGTGTGCGTTCACAACAGGCATCCAAGTAGGAATGAGGAAAGCTTTTATTAAACAGTTAGTTAAAATAGTGAGAGAAATAACAGATGGATAATTTCAGGATCGGTTTAATAATACGTAGTAGGAGAATACCCCCAATAATAAACAGTCAAGGGTCAAGTTTTAATTTATCATCACCCTATTTCCCTCTCTTCCAGTTTCATCCCGTTTCGTATTTTAGATTAATTGCGATCTTCTCTGACCTGTTAACGTGGTGTTACGTCACAAGAGCTGCTTTGTGTTACACAAATTGAGAGATAGTAATCTAATAGGCCCATAGCAACATGTGTAGTAATATCCATAAGGGTAATCAGTAAAAATAAAGAATACGCATTTCTGCTTATATTTATTCGTTCTTTGATAACGAAAAAAATATTTAAAAATCAAATCAGTGCATGGAACAATGTATCTGATTAACAATGTATCAATGCGCACCCAATTGTGCATAAGGTACTGAATCGTATCGACGCGATGTTATCTTGATCGTTACTTGCATGAAGGCAAGGTGTAAAATCAATCATATTTATTTACACCCCCCCTTGGGAATCAAACATTTACACATTTATATGTATACATGTATATATATATGTATATAATACATGTTTACATATACAACAGTATTTATCACAAATATCCCTCACTCCTTTCAAGAACGTCATAATTCAAAAAACCTGATTTTTCAGGAGAACGTTTTTAATGTTTAAAAATGTAATACAATGTTTTAAAAATAAATATGAAGCCAATTTTTGAATTTTTTAATGTGCAACAGATCTTTTTAGGTAAAATCTGAAGGTTTTTTCTTCATTTGAAAAATATTTAGTATTTTTATATATTATTTAAAAACATAATTAAACAATACCTTTTCTTTAAAATGCAAAAACAACACTTTCTGCCCTGTAGCGGGTAAATATTAAGTTAAAAATATGCCTCTTTTGCTGGGATATAGTACATTTTCCATGATTTATGACGTTCTTGAAAGGAGTGAGCAATGTGTGGATTTATCTAATTCGGTTTTATCCAACTATTTTACTTTTTTTTATGTACAAGCTGTATAATTTCTAAACAAATCATATAAATAAATAAATGAATATTTTTTTACATTATTCACCATTGGAGAGTTTGATAGATGATTATGAGATATCACTACCCTGTCATCGTTAGGGGATGAAAGAAGTATTATGACGTCATGTTATCCAATTATCCCTTTCACTAGTTATAACTCCATGGCTGTGAGCCTCAAGAAAGATGGGTCAGAATTAAATACTCGTAACCCTCCCAGAGTTTGCCAGCTGAGCAAGACTAGTCGAGTAATTGGAGGATAGTTTCGCATTTCTGAAGTAGAGCGACGAAAGTTTTAAGTAATCTGACAAATAACGGGAGGCTCACAGCCATGGAGTTATAACTAGGGAAAGGGATAATTGGATAACATGACGTCATAATACTTCTTTCATCCCCTAACGTTGACAGGGTAGTGATATCTCATAATGATCTTAATCAAACTCTCCAATGGTGAATAATGTAAAAAAATATTCATTTATTTATTTATATGATTTGTTTAGAAATTATACTAAATTCTGAGTAGCTAACAAATAAAAACAATTAGTTAAAATACCAATTAATTTGTATTAATTTCATTGAAAATCTATCCATTTATAATTTACTTGCAAATTACGGTTATTTTGGTAGTAAAAATTAAATTTACGATAGTACAATTCTTAATTGGCCAGGACGTTTTGGTTGTATGGCTCACCATGTCCCCATGTATCACTTTCTGAACTATTTCATGTATTTTACATTGTATACTAAACAGTTGTTGACTTGTTTTGAGGGTATATAGTAACCATTTTATATTTAAAAATTAATACATACAAAAAAAAAAACCTTTTTTATTCGCCCGGGTTTGAAATGGTCAACAGCAAAGAAGGGAAATAAGAAAAATAATTCCGCACGGAAAATCTGACGTCTTGAGTAGTTCTCACACTCAGACCTTCCGGAATTAATTGGGCAAAACGGCTATAAAAACGGAAACACGTTTTAGACGATGAAAAACAGACGAATTTTTTACAAGGCGTCCGTGATTTCGGACGAATTAGATGTTTTTTTTTGTGTCTTTATGTCAAAATGGAAAAACAAATCAAATGGATCTTCGTCAGACGGGAGAAATATCTAATTTAACATACTCAGCCTATAAAGGATTGTATTAGACTCGTGACGTGTTTATAACAGCTGATATAATTAATATTTTCATTCACATCATTCTGAGTGTGTCCAAATACTTGTTCACAAAATCTGGATTATCTCCAATTTCAGGAGTTATTACAATATTTTCATTCATCATTTTCTTTTGGAAAATTCGCCTTCGAAAAAACGTTATTTTCGTAAGTTGGCAATGAATGACGTCACAGAAACTATGGAGTTATTTTAATGTTGGTGTCTTTGCTAAATTATTTGCGGCTTTATTTGTTGATGTCTATGGTCCACCCTCTCACTCCCCCCTCCACTCATATGTGTATATTACAAATGATAGTGTAGTGGTAAACAAGCAATCCATACTACTACTATTACAGCTCTATAAACCATAGACAATAAACCATGTGACGTCATAAAACGTTCGATGACGGAAATTTGATGACGTATGCGAACGCACGTTTTTCGTTTTATTCATATATCCAATGTTTAAACCTTAATATCTCCCTTAGTTCTCTACAGATTTCAATAAGAATTTTACCGATAGTCTTGTGATTTTACATATTAATTTATTAGCCAATAATCCAACATCGAGACAAAAGCCTATTGCGTCGTAGAGCTAAAGAATAAACAAGGTCTGAGAATCGCAATGTTTAATCATAATAAATTGTGGCGTGGTTACTCTTGCCGGAATTAAAACCGTAATTGTATCTTTGTAAGAGCTTGATTAAAATTAAAGGTGGAAATTCGGTTTTCTTTTCTCTAAAAATACGTCATACGGAGTCATTTCTATATTCGGTCGATTTTGTATTATAGTTAGTAAGTTAGTTTTCTTATAACAGTTTTTATTTCCATTAGTTAAACAAGATGGTTTGGACATGTAGAACGAACGAGTGAGGAAAGAACGGTAAAACAAATTTATGAGGCGAATGTAAGTGGAAAAAATAGCAGAGGAAGACCGAGAAAAACATGGCACGATCAGATATGCCAAATACTTGAAAGTGGTCAGGTTAGGAGTCGTAACGATCGGCGGGTATGTATGAGGAGATGCATGAACGTGGAAGAGGCGAAGAATGTTTGCAAAGACAGAGTGGTGTGGCGTTATATTCTCTCTGCCTACCCCTGCGGGGAAGTGGCGTGATGGTTAGTTAGTTTGTTAGTTATTTAGTTAGTTAAACAAACAAAAAAATCCTATTATTTTCTACAATTAATTAATCGAAGAGATATTTTTAATTTTAAGAAAATTACTCGATATTCCTACTTTTTTGGCTACTTTCTGGTTATGAATTGAATATCGAAAATTCACCGTATCTTTGTCTTCTCTTCTCCCGTAATCGCAATCCCATTCTCACATCGATCCACGCAAGTAGGTTTAGGTAATGTAAATACCTTTGTAGGTAAACCTAGATGAACTCTGTATATGTAGGGGAGGGTGGGGCGTATTGTTACTAAATTACAAAAAAAGGAAATCCTTTAGGGTCAGGAGATGTTCGAATAGTGTAATAAAGAAGGAATGCGAAGCTGAGATTAGCATTATCGATAAAATTAAGAAAGATGTGAGGTAAGAACGGTAAAACAAATCTATGAGGCGAATGTAATTGGAAAAAGGAGCAGAGGAAGACCAAGAAAAATATGGCACGATCAGGTATGCCAAATAGTTGAAAGTGGTCAGGTTAGGAGTAGTAATAATCGTCGGGTATGTATGAGGATATGCATGAATGTAGAAGAGGCAAAGAATGTTTGCAAAGACAGAGTGGTGTGGCGTTCGATTCTCTCTGCCTAACCCTGCGGGAAGCGGCGTGATGGTTAATTAGTTAGTTAGTTTTATAAATTAAAAAATAAAATAAATGATTCTTTACCTACAATATTTTGGTATTATATCTTTTTTCCCTAAAAAACAAGGCGAAAAAATGAAATTTTACAAATTATGGAAACTGTCACAACTCACCCCATCCGGGGGGTCAGTTGTGACAAGGGTGGGGCAGGTTGTGACGAACAATATATTTAAGTATTTAAGAAATAATTTTTGCAAAATTATAAAAAAAATACTAAAACTATTAGTAGATGCATGCAAAATATTATTTGGGATCATCAAGTAAACTAAAACTGTTTATTGGAACTGCAGACAGTTGGTAGAATTCCATATTGAATTGTTTAGTAATATATCCAAAATAAAACAAGGTTTGTTGGATTAAATTCTACATTTGTTTATGTATATATTAAAACGTGACGCGTTTCTTCTTCTTAGGACATTATCAAACACAAACAGAGTGTTTGATAATGTCCTAAGAAGACGAAACGCGTGACGTATTAACATATACATTAATAAATGTAGAATTCAATCCAACAAACCTTGTTTATTTTGAATTTATTACCCAACAACTAAAATTGTATTCACTTTTGTAAAAAAATCTTATTTACGATTAAAATTATTCTGCTACTAGATAGGTAAGGATTATTACCATAAAATAATATTAAGACCCTTTGACAACAAGTTTATCATGGTGATATAAGAATGAATGCAAAGCTGGAACAAGCATTATCGATAAAATTTAAGGTGTGTCGAGATGGTTTACACATGTGGAATGAATGAGTGAGGAAAGAACGGTAAAAAAAATTATGAAGCGAATGTAGTTGGAAAAAGTAGCAGAGGAAGACCGAGAAAAATTTGGCATGGTCAGGTATGTTAATGCGATCGGGTCTGGAGTCGAAATAATCGGCGAGTATGTATGAGGAGAAACATTTAAAAATAAGGGTCTCTTTTGACTAAAAATCTTACCCAAATTAGCAATAGATGCCGTCTAAAGCTCACTCATGAAACGACGTGCGAAATATATGATTATATGTATAAATATATATATATATATATATATATAAATATATATATATATATATATATATATATATATATATATATATATATATATATATATATATATATATATATATATATATATATATATATATATATATATATATATATATATATATATATATATATATATATATATATATATATATATATATATATATATATATATATATATATATATATATATATATATATATATATATATATATATATATATATATATATATATATATATATATATATATATATATATATATATATATATATATATATATATATAAATACATACGTATGTTTACAAAATTTTAAGTTAAATCGAATAATTTTGTCGGATGGATATTATAACTCTTACATTTCAGTGGAATATACAATCATAAAAAAAAACATAATGGAAAACACAATAAAATATCAACATTATCAATTTGTATTCCACATGAGGGATATTTACCCAACCCTATGTCGGCGATGCTATGAAATAAAGGCTTTGTGAATTCATGGCATCGCCGGGAAATCCTTATTTTAATAAAAATGCTCTCAGAATGATTATACTCTGGTTGGAATATTTTCCAGAAATGTTCCCTAATTTATATAGGACACGTATCTGTCCTTTAATGCTAGTATTAACCTCCGTACATACATAAAATCAGAGGTTTTTTCAAATGGGCCTTCCTCTAAGCTTCCTTTGAAACCTTCAATCCCTTATACTTACAAAGGATTAATTATTTCTGATGGGCTTTTAGTAATACGTAATGGATTCGTTTAAATGTAAGTGACGTTACTTGAAGCCACTCATATTTATACAAAGCTTTCTGTTACCATAATTTTATTGAAACATTTATTTGTTCATTTGGTAATAATATAGGAACATTAGTACCGTCGCACACGTCCGTTTATTCAAGCAAATGCACCGCAGGATCAATGAAATTATGTCGTATTTTATGAAAACCCAGGTGCAATTAATTAACGTCGACTTAAGTACGTGTGTATCGGATGCTACTATGCAATATATAATATTAAATTTTAAAAAAGACTACTAAATATGTACATACTCGTATATGTTTGTTTGAATATACGTGATGGTTAGTAAGATTTATTTATACAAATAAAACGTAATTTAATTTAGTAATTTATTATTAGATTAAAACCAATATTTTTAGCTTTTCCACTTTTTTATTTGACCAGCGACCGGGTTTCGTCGTTACCGACATCATCAGACATCAGATGTCGGTAACGACGAAACCCGGTCGCTGGTCAAATAAAAAAGTGGAAAAGCTAAAAATATTGGTTTTAATCTAATAATAAATTAAAAATGCAATTCCATCACGAAGTGTCAGTGGATAATATAAAATTAATTTAGTAAATTTATAGCATTTAATCTTGTTCGTATGTGCTTCTAGACCTTCCGGTACTGACTTTGCATATTTGAGAGTACTCCCTTAAAGGCATGAGTTTAATGTTTCTAAGTAAGTAACGAAGTGAACAGATGTAATATGAATGCTTTGTTTATTATTTTCTTTGTATTAGTAATATGCACTTGATATTACTACAATTTAAATATTAAATAGGTAGAAATTGATTTGTGTGCTAAAAATCTTGGCATTAAATCGTGTAATTCATTCTCAATAATAATAATAAGATAAAATCGAACATTTTGTCGAAATCCCGGGTAAGGGCGGCCAGTAATAAATATCAATCCTAAGGGATGCTTTTACAGGGTGAAAAATTGTCTACTAACCATAAATCTCAACTCTCCTATGGGTGGCTGGGCGTAGGGGACGCCCTGAAACGAGTAGTACGGCGTCTTCTGATTGACAGATTTCAATTTCCACCCCATCAATTTCCCCTGGCCCACTTCCACCACTGCCTCCTCCGACACGTGGCACCACACGTCCTGATTGATGACATATTGGAAAATCACACACGCTAATAACACCTTCATTAGCTTCGGGATCATCTTCTCAATACGCTAATGAATTAAAAACTATTTCTAGAGTTTTCGCAACGTATCCACATAAATATTTAAATATCCATCTATATTTTAATCGTTTTTTTTTTATTCTATGTTTCAAAATAGTATTCTTTAATTTTATTACTAAACGTTTTTTGTGTTACTTGTATTTATATTGTATAATCTTGCAGATGCTATTAACTCACAAAATATTTCAAGTATTTTCGCACTAAATACTTTACATATGTTTATATTTGTACTGTTTAATTTATACTCTTTATTGTATAATTGTATTTATTTAAGTCTTTATTTATATTGTAAAAGAAAAACACTTTTTTTTACCACTTGAGTTTATTTTATTATAACGACTAGTTTCGGAAGCTATACTTCCATCTTTAGGTCTGATATACTGATTTAATTTATGCTAATTATTTTATATTTGTAAGTATATTGTATTGTTTATAGTCAATATTTATACTGTAATATCTTTAAAAGTCATAAAACATGTGTTCAAATTTCCAAATCATCAGTTTTTAATATATTAACTTACGTTCAGACAATAATTGAAGGAATATTACACTTTTATTAATTTTTCACAGATAAACGATACTTGTAATAATTCATAATATTTTAAGAATGTCCAATGTTTGGTTCACAAATTCTAGATTTTAATTCTTCTGAAACACTTAAAAGATATGATTCAAAGATTTTTTTATAGAAATCCTAACATAGATGAAGAAGTAATTTGAATACAATTTGTATATTACAAGCATTATTAACTTTATGTTATGTTAATATTATACTCTCCTTTCAATTAATTTTATCATTTATTGCATCATTCATTATAATGTATTACGCAAAGTGAACGATGAATGATGAAGAGAGTGTTAAAAATATTATAAGTCATTTACAGGGATAACAACCTGTCATAGGCTGCATTAAGTGATAACTGATTATTCATCTGCAATATTCACCCATTATTGAGAGCTCAAATTTAAATTCCCGCTCAAATTTAAATTACCACTCAAATTTTGGTAACTTGTCTATATATCCCATAATTGACACGTTCTTTTACATGCGAGTTCTTGGCAGCATCTATGATTGAGTTGAGAAAGCAATTTATTATTTTTCAACTTCATATATGAAATTAATATATTATAAACAATTAATTAATATATTATATTATAAACTTTTTTTTGTTGATTGAAAAATTTTTAAAATTTTAAAAATAACTCAAATTTAAAAAATTTTGTCGTATTTGTTTTAATAGAAAATATATTTCCTGTAAGGCGACATCTATGGTTGAAAACTGACAGTTTTTTTTTATTTATTATAAGAAACCTTGACAATGAAATGGATAAAACATACTTCAACAAACAATACTAAAACAAACACAGACTTCTATATTCTTCTTCATCTGTGTTGAGATATCCATAAATATTTGTTGAAATGGCATAAATTAATGAAAATGCACTTAAAAAAATATGAAGTGTACAATCAATACTGTCCATACATTTGTATAGGAAGAAATTCCACTAAATTCTAACCATATCAAACGTATAAATATATATTTCTTATTTTCTTTTCACTTTGGTACTCCATTTATCCTGAAATCTTATTTTCATCTCGATAATTTTAATTACTCTGAAAAACTTATTTTTTTAACGTATTTTTCTTAATTTTAACCGGTTTCACAGATATATCACTTATTTATACAAAAACCACGCACTTAGAAGGTTGTTTGACGTGTCATACGGCAATATATTCATGATGTGGTAAGTCTGGACTCACCACATTACGAATATATTTGTGATGTGGTTAGTCCAGTACTAGCGGTATAGCTCTGGTGCCGATTTCACAATATATTTCACTGATTTATACAATAATCACGCACTTGGAGGGCTGTTCGACGTGTCTGACGGTAACGTATTCGTGATGTGGTTAGTCCAGTAATAGCGGTACGGTTCTGGTGCCGATTTCACAACATATTTCACTGATTTATACAATAATCACGCACTTGGAAGGTTGTTCGACGTGTCCTACGGTAATATATTCGTGATGTGGTTAGTCCAGTACTAGCGGTATAGTTCTGGTGCAGTGTTCCAGGTGCCAGTAGTGCTGTTTGTCTAGTTTAATTACTCACGATTGGTTTACTTACGACACATGACATTTACCGTACCGGCTATATCGTTCAGAATTGATTTATTGACATGTGGTTGCCTTTTAAAATAGACTCAGACGTTTGTTGTTCAAGCACAGCTTGGATTTGAAAAATATTTTTATTTTTACTTTACAGCAATTTTGCAGCCGATTTAAAACAAATTTTCAAAAACATCAACAAGAAATATCACTTGCGAATGTAAAATTTAGTTTTTTTACTCAATTTTTTGGTGGAACAACACTTAAAATTTTTAAAATATTTTTTTTTGACATCTCATCAAAGATGAAGAAGAATATGGAAGTCTGTGCATTTACGGGGCTGACGACCGTAAATGCCCAGACTTCCATATTCTACTTCATATTTGATGAGTTGTCAAAAAAAAAAACGAATATAACTCCTGTAATTGCAGATAATCCAGATTTTGTGAACAAGTATTTGGACACACTCAAAATGTTGTAAATATTTATTTATTCAAACTTAATGTACATAATAGAAATAAGTACATTGGCGAATTTATTGCTAAAAAGCAATATCTTCCAACCAACCAAAAACAGACCAGTGATATTGATCAAAACGTTTGATACCATATATATGGTAGCTGTTTGCAATCAGAGGTAAGATAGTACTCGAACATTTAAAAAAACATAAATTACTGTATATAACTAACTAACTAACTAACCATCACGCCGCTTCTCCGCAGGGGTAGGCTGAGAGAATCGAACGCCACATCACTCTGTCTTTGCAAACATTCTTCGCCTCTTCCACGTTCATGCATCTCCTCATACATACCCGCCGATTGTTACGACTCCTAACCTGACCACTTTTAAGTATTTGGCATACCTGATCGTGCCATATTTTCTTCGGTCTTCCTCTGCTCTTTTTTCCACTTACATTCGCCTCATAAATTTGTTTTACCGTTCTTTCCTCACTTTATCGTTCTACATGTCCAAACCATCTCAACACACCTTTCTTAATTTAATTACTGTATATAATTTTTTTTAATATTTATATACATATAACGGTCATTATTATTATTATAACTATCACTAAATAATTAAATTAATTAAATGGAGTGCAACCAAAAACAAACGCACATATTTTAACGTTGAAATAAAGAAAGAATGCAAGGCTGAGATAAGCATTATCGATAAAATTAAGAATGGTGTCTTGAGATGTTTTAGACAAGTGGAACAAGACAAGAGGAAAAGTTGGCACACTCAAGTATGTCAAATACTTGAAAGCGGGCGGGCAAGGAGTCGAAACAATCGGCGGGTATGTATGAGGAGATGACACTAATGTTTGCAAGGACAGAGTGATATTCTCTCTGCGTATCCTTCCGGGGCAGCGTCGCTATGGTCACTTAGTTAGTAAGTTAATACATTATTATTGTTATAAGAAGAAAAACTTGGCACTTTCAGGTATGCCAAATACTTGAAAGCGGTCAGGTTAGGGGTCGAAACAATCGGCGGGTATGTATGAGGAGATGCATGAACGCGGAAGAGGCGAAGAATGTTTGCAAAGACAGAGTGGTGTGGCGTTCTATTCTCTCTGCCTACCCCTGCGGGGAAGCGGCGTGATGGTTAGTTGGTTAGTTAGTTAGTTATTGTTATTATTTGTGTGTCTTTTTCTATTGTTATTACAAATACCTAAGTCAATAGATAAAAATACAAAAATATCTTACGATAGATCTTTTTTATTTATTATAGTCATATTTTTTTTTAAATAAAATCTGATTGAGTTAATAAAAAAACAGTACACCTAATTAATATCTTTTTTTACTACTGGCAATCAATATCTGGAGATTGTAACACATTACAAATGATAACACGCGTACCTAATTTTGTATTGATAAAGAAATCTCTGATAACAACTCAAAGGACACGTATACTGGCACATATTAAACACATTTAGCTTTATTTTTGGTCAAAGAAAGCGTCAAATCGTTAAAATCATGACTAAAAAAGGGTTGAATGTGTTTTTCTGCGCCTTCATGCTGTTCAACTGGACAATGTTGACGCTAGGGGAGGTCGGAGTGGTGGAAATTGAACAAGGTCAACTCTTCGGTAGAGTTCACATAACAGTTTCACAAAAGTCCACATATTACTCTTTCCAAGGGATCCCATACGCGAAACCACCTGTTGGAGATCTAAAATTCATGGTAAGTAATTTTTTAATCTTTAAAATTATATATTTTTAACCCTTTCTTAATCAGGTATAAGTTTTGTACTGACATTTTTGGTGGAACTGCATTTTATATAATAAGTTAACTGTATAGTTTTTTGCACATAAATTTTAACTGACAGTGACCGGGTTTTGTCGAAACCAACATCATCAGAATCTCTTTATCACTCGTTGCTCACTTTGTGTGATACACTTTAAAAACTCCACTTCATGACTGCCGGCTTTGGAATAACCATCCCAGACTATTGTCACCGAAGAGATTATTCAAACAGCCGACGACAGGTCATATACCATGTTCCTTGACTTCCATATTCTCTCATTTCATTCATTGCTTTGGCAGTCACTTTGTGGTAAAATCTATACATTTTTAATCTAAGTCTTAGTAAATAACATGGGTATACGTTATACGTGTGTTGAGTGATCACTTTAACTAAGCTTATGAAGGTTGTAAGCCCTGTAAAGGCCCAGACTTCCATATTTTCTCTTCGTTATTATTTTAAGATGTCAAAAAATAAAAAAATAATAATATTTAATCCAGTTACCAAGAATTTGTTATCGCCTTTAATATATTCATATCAGTTTATCAATGTATTAATTAACGCTAAGTTAATATATATTGATAACCGTTTAAATTAAAGGAATCTTTAATTTAAATTAGTTAACCTGACAAAACAAATAAGTAAAAGATTTTTTTTATTATAATTTAATTATGATGTCAAAAAATAGGAATTTGAATTTCTTCTCGAGCCTGCTAGCTGCCAAACATTTGAATTTTAGTAAACGTGTAGTTTTGACACTTTGAGTGTGTCCAAATACTTGTTCACAAATCTGGATTATCTCTAATTATAAGAGTTATTTTTCATGTTATATTTTGACATCTCATCAAAGAAAAAGAAGAATATGAAAGTCTGGGCATTTACAGGGCTGACGACCGTCATAGTCTGGTTTAAAAGTGATCACTTTACACACGTGTAACATTCACCAATTCTACCCATTATTGACAACCACACTACTTCCAAATTCTGAGAAGTTCAATTTCATCTATTTAATCATATCATCAATCACCAGTCTGATAATGTAGGTTACGACGAAACTTGGTTCCTGGTAAAATAAAATTAATGTGGAAAAAGTTACAGAGTTGTTATTTTATTCTATAAAATGCAGTTCCATCAAGAAATGTCAGTACAAAACTTAAATATAAGAAACTGTTTTTACAAAATGTCAATAATATTAGTATATAACTACTCATTTAACAAGCCAATGACATGTCATAAGCCCTGTAAGTACCCAAACTTCCATATTATTCTTTATCTTTGTTGAGATGCCAAAATATTAAAATAACTGCTAAGCAGAGAAAACAAGACTTGTGTACAAGTATTTAATAACAATAACAATAAAACCCATTTCCGCACCCCAATGGTGCATAGGGCACTGCGTCATATAAACGTAGTGTTATCTTGATCGTTTACACATGAAGGAAAGGTGATCAGCCCTCCGCTTCAGGTACCAGTCCAGAGTAATTTTGAATAAATATGACAGTGAAAAAATCACTTATATTTATTTTACCCCCCTTGGGAATCGAACCCAGGACCTCTAAAACGGTAGCCGAGTGTACAAGTAATTAGTTACAAGTATTTAGATACACTCACAATGTTGTGAAAATCAGAATCTTTTTAGATAGTAGAGGTGTTTTGAAATTTGATGAATATTTGTTTTAATTTCAGCCACCAGAACCCCACCCGGGTTGGGAAGGAAGACAAACGTTTTTCGAACTAAAAAACAATTGTATACAAATGAAAGATAACAGTGATGAAATGTTCGGGTCAGAAGACTGTCTTTACCTTAACGTCTATTCTCCAAAAGCTAAGAGACAGGGTCTACCAGTGATGTTCTTCATCCACGGAGGATACTTCCGTTCAGGTTCAGGAGACACGGACTTCTATGGTCCCGACTACTTCAGTGACGAAGAAGTTCTGCTAATCACCCTAAACTACAGACTCGGTGCTCTCGGATTCATGGATTTCGAAAACGAATTGGTTTCTGGTAACATGGGTTTGAAAGACATCGTCTTTGCTCTTAAATGGGTCCAAAAGAACATCAGAGCCTTTGGAGGTGATCCAGACAACGTGACAATCTTCGGTCAAGGATCTGGCGGTGTAGCGGTGGATATTCTTTATCTGTCACCTTGCGCTAAAGGATTATTCCATAAAGCTATTCTCCAAAGCGGAACTGCTCTGGTAGCGCCATACTTCCAATGGAGACCCAGAGAACGCGCCTATAGCCTCGCCGAACACATGAATTACCATCCATCCGACGATGCCTCACTCTTAAAAACCCTCAAATCGATCGATCCTAAAGAACTACAAGGAAACATTTCGAGAACCGTGGAGATCGATGGAAAGATCAGCAACCAAATAGGAGAGGTGGTATTCTCGCCAAGTCTATCCAAATCGGAAGAAGATGGCTTCATAACCAAATTGCCCGAAGAAATCATAGAAAACGATGAAATGCCCAATCTTGATATTCCACTCATGATTGGCTACAATTCTGAAGAATCGATCATTTCTAACAATTTCTTCATCCAAAGACCGCACTTCATTAAAAATATATTAAAAAGATTCCCTTACATGTTTCCCCTCCGCGGTTTATACACTTTAGTGAACTCTGATTATTACTATGAAATCCAATACAGACTCAAGTGGTATTACTTCAATACGACAGTCGACATTTTCAAGGATACTATTCTCAAAGAATACCTGAACTATCTTAGCGACGAACACGTAATTCCTATCGACAAATCTGTCAAGGAATACGCCAAACGGAGCAACGCTCCAATTTATTTCTACAGGTTTTCTTACGACGGGGGTTTCAACTACTTCAAGGAGCTGGCAACGAAACCGATCCACGAGAAGTTGGATTTGCCAGTGGAAGGCGCTTCAGAAAAGGATGAAATATGCTATCTCTTCAAGTGCTACAAGATATTTCAGAAATATGCCGATCTTCATGAAGACAAGGAAAATGAAGATTCTGCGGATTTGAGAACCATTCGAAGGATGACCAGATTGTGGGCCAACTTTGCCAAAACAGGGTGAGTACTTTGAATATTATAATTAAAATGTAACTTTGTTTTAAAATCACTTTCAATATTTTATTATAACTCAATTATAATGTCTACCGGTTTCGATGTTAACCGCTTCTTTATCAAGACTGATTAATACTAAAACACTATCTACTAAACAATATTCATAATATGTTGACGGTTAGGGAAAAAAGCTTAGGTAGATCTGCTAAGTGGATTTATTTATTTTTTGATTGGCTGTCACAGTCAAAAGGGATCAGGGATGATGAGTGATTAGAAACATATTTAATAACGGACTTTTAGAAAAATCATTAACTTGTGTATTTATTAGTAATAAACTATTATTTATTAATAATAATAATAAAAGCCTTATCCGCACCTCAATGGTGCATATGGCACTGCGTTATATAAACACAGTGTTATCTTGATCGTTTACACATGAAGGAAAGGTGATCAGCCCTCCGCTTCAGGTACCATTCCAGGGTAATATTGAATAAATATTACAGTGAAAAAATCACTATTATTTATTTGACCCCCCCTGGGAATCGAACCCGGGACCTCCAGAACTGTAGCCGAGCGTGCTGACCATTACACTACGGAGGCGGACAAGTATTTATTAGTTGTAAATTATTATTAATTGCCTTTTTAATTTCTAATATTTCAAAGTAATCTAATGTAAGTCCTCTATTGCATATGTGTAATATGTTTAGACCTTTATTTTTATCAAATGATAACAAAGTTACATTTTAATTATAAAATGGAAAATCACAAAGTTAGTGCTTCAAATATAAATTATACTTTAAATATTTTTCATCTTCGAGTTTTGTGGGAGAAATTTTGTATGTCTCTGTCTGTCTGTATGTCAGAAATGTATCTCTGTTAACAGTTATTCTTCTCCTTTTAGAAATCCGACCCCTTCTAAGGACGACTCGATCCTCGAAGACCTCGTCTGGAAGCCTGTGACTGAGACTCGTCAGTATTTCTTGGACATCGACCGAGAATTGGAAGTCGGTCTGAATCCCAACTTCGACAATGTCGACTTCTGGGAAGCCATGTACGAATATTACACACCTCTCGCCACTGGACAGTTCCTCATCGACCCACCCAAGAATGCCACAAACGAGAAGGATGAACTCTAACATAACATAATCTAACTGTGCCTTGCCTATTTCGCTAGACATATCACCCACTCCTTTCAACAACGTCATAAATCAAAAAACTTTTTCAGGAGATTGTTTTCAAAGTTTAAAAATGTATTAAAAATAAATATCAAGCCACTTATTGAACTTTTTACTGTGCCACAAAAGGTAGGTAGGTAAAACCTGACTGTTATTTCTCAATTTGAAAAATATTTAGTTTATTTAAAAAAAAAATAAACAATACGTTTTTTTCAAAATGTGAAAACAATACTTTCTGCCCTGTAGCGGGTAACTATTTATTTTAAAATATGCCGCTTTGCTGGGATAAAGTTCATTTTCTGGGCATTCCGAAAACATGCATAACTGATAATTGACGATTTTTGAAATATGACGTTGTTGAAAAGAGTGAGCGATATCTTTAATCCAAACACGGCCAATAGCCCAATATCAGTTTATTTTTTTAAAATAAATAAGGAAGAAGCTGTTTCCTTCGAAACTGATTGCTATTTTAATCAAATTATATGAAAACAAAAAGTGATTTTAAAAAACCTATTTTGTAAATCATTTTAATTAGTACAATAACGCATCGAATGCAAACTGAGTTCTTATTAGTGGTATATGGATATTTTCTTGTTTTAGATTAATTTCTTCTGGCCAAGAAATATATATTGTAAGCGAATCCCTCTCCGCTTGTGCCAATTTAAATTGACAATCGAAAAAAGGGAAGGTCTTTCTGCATACGTTGCAACATGTTTCAGTGATGAGTGTAGAAATAAGACAGAAATTAATATGAAATAATATTGTAATAAAAGAAGCGAATTTTACTCATCTAATTTTTAAATAAGCTCTCTTTGCATATTACAAAACTCACATTCAATGCGAATTTTTATTCTGTTATTCTTGTTATTTAGTGAATAAAATATTTTTTTAAAGAAGACATGTTTTTTATTTAAGTTTGTGTGTGTGCGTAAGAAATATTGTTTTTTTTTTCATCCCAATGCATCAAAAAATGTTACAGCTTTTGACATAGGTATCCCGATATCCTTGCGATTAAAAAATATATAAATTTATATTTTTAAGTATGTAGTTAGTAGTGACTATGGTAGTGACTTGTAGTATTGTTTGCATGCTGGTATAGTGATATTCCTGACGAAGAGGTTGCGTCTCTAAACCGGTAGACAAAAATCATGATATTTAAATAAATATTACATAGATTTTTACAAAAAAAGTTAAAAAGTAAAAATAACTGAACAAAAAGTAAATGCTACAGATATTAAAAATATGTTAATTTTTTTAATTTTTTTTTAATAAAGTTATAATAAAATAATATCATTTAATTCATTTGCTAGACGTTTCTACTATAAACTTATCTTTATACTAGTTACGCTGTTCCTTTCCAAAAAAGACACTAAACTCTTGTGCTGGGAGAGGGATTTACACTCAATGTTTATTGTTTATACTTATGAATAATATGTATGATTAAAAAAAGTTTTTTTTTTCCTTTTTTATATTGTAATTTAAAATATTCTATTCTATTTTTATAAATAAAATTATATTTTCTATTATCATATAACTTATTAACCATATTTATAACTAAATTATACATAAATACATTTGTTTATTACCACTTTCTTATTTTTTTACTCAAGTAGTAAAAAACAAGGATTTTTTTACAATTTTCTCATGTCTGTCTCATCACAAAGTGAACGCCGAAACAGGAAGGAAAATTGGAGGAATAATTCGAAAAAAAATCTTATTTTTTATATGTTCATCCTTGTTTAGATAAGTACTTTTCAAACCAATAATAAACATAGCTACTTAAAAAGAGAAAACATATTATTTTGTAATATTATTTTATCGTTAAGTATACATGGCTCACTTCTTTCAACAATGTCATATATCAAAAAACTTGATTTTTCAGGAGATCGTTTTAAAAGTTTAAAAATATAA